>NW_027418713.1:0-128881 GCF_009905375.1 Apium graveolens
CTTTTCTGATGTTCCTGAATTAGGCTGCCATATTTCAGTTATCTGTTCACCCACGTGCCTCTGTTTGTAGGTACAACTACCACTTCTCAACGGTTAATCAACAGAACATCCGTTGAAGCTTTCATCCGTTGATGCACTCATCCGTTGAAGGATGTTATCCGTTTGAAGCTTTAGAGACATCCGTTTGAAGCTTAGCTTACTCATCCGTTGAAGCGTCTTTAAGTCATCCGTTGATACCACTTCATTTATACAAAATTACAAGGCATGAAATATTTACAATTGGCCTTCCTATCTGCATATCTTCTAGTAGTCAACATGACTCATAGTTTCTCTCAACTTCTAAGAATTACATCTTAAATACAGAGACTGAAATATGCTACAACACTAGACTTATTTCTAAGTAAAGCTACACCATCAACGGATAGCCAAAGTGGTCTTATCCGTTGAGGCTACAGACACTGAATTTCTACTTAAGTGTTTTGTTAAACATATCATCAAACTAATGCACATATATTCCTAACAGACATCCCTTACCGTACACCAACTGAAACGGTGACATCCCAAGTGGAGTTTTGTATGCTATTCTGTAAGCCCAAACAGCTTCATCGAGCTTTAAAGATCAATCCTTCCTTGACGGACAAACAACCTTCTCTAGAATGCGCTTTATCTCTCTGTTAGACACTTCCGCTTGACCATTTGTTTGCGGATGATAGGCAGTAGCTACTCGATGATTCACATTATAACGCTGCATCATAGAAGTGAACTTACGGTTGCAAAAATGCGATCCTTCATCACTTATGATTACCCGAGGCGTTCCAAACCTTGTGAAAATTTGCTTATAAAGAAAATTTAGCACTGCCTTTGCATCATTTGTCGGTAAAGCTTTAACTTCGACCCATTTTGAGACATAATCGACTGCCAGCAAGATGTACTGATTATTGCAAGATCGAGATAAAAGGCCCCATGAAATCGATTCCCCATACATCAAAGACCTCGACTTCAAGCATCACATTTAATGGCATCTCATCCTTCCTTGACAAATTTCCCACTCTTTGGCAATGATCACACCTTAAAACAAACTGATGAGCATCCTTGAACAAAGTAGGCCAGAAAAAACCTGCTTGCAGAATACGAGCTGCCGTCTTCTCACCTCCATAGTGTCCACCATACACCGTGGAATGGCAGTCTCGTAATATCCCCTCCGTCTCACAGAACGGGATACATCTCCTGATGATCTGATCAGCTCCCTGTCTAAACAAATATGGTTCATCCCACATATACCACTTCACCTCATGCAGAAACTTCTTCTTTTGAGCGGATGTCAAATTAAGCGGCATTATATTGCTGACAAGATAGTTTACAATATCTGCAAACCATGGTTCTTCCTCCTGAATTGCAAACAACTGCTCATTCGGAAAAGATTCATTGATTAACGTCCTATCTTGTGAAGTAGAATCGGGATTCTCCAACCTAGAGAGATGGTCAGCTACTTGATTCTCAGTACCTTTTCTATCTTTGATCTCTAACTCAAATTCCTGAAGTAAAAGCACCCAACGAATGAGTCTCGGCTTCGAATCCTTCTTAGAAACCAGATAGCGAATAGCTACATGATCAGTGAATACTGTTACTTTCGTACCAAGCAGATAAGATCGAAATTTCTCAAAGCCAAAGACTATAACCAAAAGCTCCTTCTCAGTAGTGGTGTAGTTCAATTGGGCCCCATTTAAAGTCTTACTCGCATAGTAGACCACATGGAAGAGATTTTTCTTGCGCTGTCCCAGAACTGCACCTACCGCATAGTCACTCGCATCACACATCATCTCAAACGGTTCTGTCCAATCTGGTGCTGTAATAACTGGTGCCGTGATCAAACTCTCCTTGAGAGTCTCGAATGCTGCCAAACATTCATCATCAAATTTGAAAGGCACATCTTTCTCAAGTAAATTGCACAACGGCTTAGATATCTTTGAAAAGTCCTTGATGAATCGCCGATAAAAACCCGCATGACCGAGAAAACTACGGATTCCTTTCACCGAATTAGGTGGGGGAAGATTTTCAATGACTCCCACCTTGGCCTTGTCCACCTCCAGACCTTTGCTAGAGACCTTATGCCCAAGGATAATGCCTTCACGCACCATAAAATGACATTTCTCCCAATTAAGCACCAAATTAGTTTCCACGCATCTTTTGAGTACGGCGCGCAGATTATTCAAACATTCATCATATGAGTGTCCAAAGACGGAGAAGTCATCCATGAACACTTCGACAGTTATTTCCAATCATGTCAGAGAATATAGCCATCATACATCTCTGAAAGGTGGCCGGGGCACCACATAACCCAAACGAAACTCTACGAAAAGCAAATAGTGCCAAATGGACAAGTGAAGGTAGTTTTTTCCTGATCCTCTGGTGCAATACAAATCTGATTATACCCGGAATAACCATCCAGAAGACAAAAATACTCATGTCCCGCCAATCTGTCAAGCATTTGATCAATGAATGGGAGAGGGAAGTGATCCTTCCTTGTGGCTTTGTTCAATTTTCTATAATCCATGCATACTCTCCATCCTGTAACTGTTCGAGTAGGGATGAGCTCATTCTTTTCATTTACGACCACTAGTGATACCTCCTTTCTTAGGTACACATTGCACGGGGCTCACCCACGAGCTGTCAGAAATAGGATAAATGATGCCTGCATCTAGCCATTTCAGAATTTCTTTCTTCACCACCTCCTTCATGATCGGGTTCAGTCTTCGCTGTTGTTCCACAGTTGGCTTACTACCTTCCTCTAACAGAATTTTATGCATACAATATGAAGGACTTATCCCCTTGATGCCTGCTATGGTCCATCCTATAGCCGATTTGAATTCTCTCAAAATCCTTAAGAGCTTGTCTTCCTCACTACCTGAAAGGTCAGCTGAAATAATAACAGGTAACGTAGATGAATCACCTAAAAAAGCATACCTCAAGTGTTCAGGTAATGGTTTTGAGCTCCAAGGTAGGTGCTTCCTCTATTGATGGTTTGAGCTTCCCTTCAGCATTCTTAAGGTCAGAAGTACCAAGAGATTCAAATGGTATGTCGAGCTTTCGCTTCCATGGAGAAGCGTTCAGATATTGTAATTGCTCGTTGCTATCTTCATCATCGCTGTCAAAATCCCCCACTAAGGCCTTTTCCAATGCATCGGACATTAGCATGTGATCGGGTTCCGAAGTAACTGCGGAATCAATCACATCCACTTTTAAACACTCCTCATCTTCTGTAGGGAATTTCATTGTCTTGAATACGTTGAAGGTCACATCCTGATCTTGGACCCGCATAGTAAGTTCCCCTTTTTGCACATCTATCAAGGTACGGCCAGTAGCCAAGAAAGGCCTCCCCAAGATTATGGGAATCTTCTTATCTTCCTCAAAATCCTAGAATAACAAAATCTGCAGGAAAGAAGAGCTTATCCACCTTGACGAGCACATCCTCAACTATGCCCCTTGGGTAAGTAATGGAACGGTCCGCCAATTGTAGCGACATGTATGTGGGTTTTGGATCAGGCAGATCCAGCTTTTTAAAGATCGACAAGGGCATCAGATTAATGTTTGCTCCCAAATCACAAAGGCACTTGTCAAAAGTTAGATTGCCAATGGTGCAAGGAATGGTGAAGCTTCCTGGATCTTTCAGTTTTGGTGGTAACTTTTGCTGCAGAACAGCGCTGCATTCTTCCGTGAGAGCAGCGGTTTCAAGGTCATCCAGTTTCACCTTCCTTGAAAGAATAGTCTTCATAAACTTCGCATAACTAGGCATTTGTTCCAGAGCCTCAGCGAAAGGTATATTGATGTGAAGTTTCTTGAACACCTCCAGAAACTTCCCGAACTGTCTATCCAGCTTTTGTTGCTGCAATCTCTTAGGAAAAGGTGGTGGAGGATAGAGCTGTTTCTCCCCTGTATTAGCCTCAGGCAGAGTGTGTTCAACAGTAGTCTTCTTTGGTTCCGCCACTTTCTCCTTTTGCTTAGATTCTTCATCTCTAACTTCAGCTTCGACTTCTTTTGCCTTTTCAGCATCAGCTACTTTTCCAGACCTTAAGGTAATAGCCTTGACTTGCTCTTTAGCTTCCTTCCTGCCTGGTACTTCCGTGTCACTGGGAAGAGTGCCAGGTTGACGATTGAGCACTGCATTGGCTAATTGACCGATTTGATTTTCCAAGGTCTTGATAGAAACCGCCTGACTCTTGCACAACAGCTTAAGTTCCTCAAAATCAGCACTAGTAGGTGCAGCTGCACTTCCCTGTTGAGGATATGATTGCCTTGTAGCATACTGCTGTGGTTGCTGGAATCCAGGTGGGTTAAACTGTTTACTCACTCCTTGCTGATATGGTGGCTGAATAGCATTCTGATTATTTCCCCAGCTGAAATTTGGATGATTTCTGTTGTTAGGATGATAGGTCGCTGGCACAGGCTGCTGTTGTCGCTGATAATTATTCACATACTGAACAGATTCGTTGACAAGAGAACACTGATCCGTAGCATGAGAACCTGCACAAAGCTCACAAACCATAGCTATTTGATTAACTCCATACGTAGCCAGATAATCAACCTTCATTGATAGCGCTTGGAGCTGGGCTGTAATAGCGGTGGCTGCATCAACTTCCAGAATACCTGCGACCTTGCCTGACGTCATCCTCTGAGTTGGGTTTTGATGCTCGTTTGTAGCCATTGTCTCTATAAGATTATACGCCTCAGTATAGCTTTTAGCCCATAAGGCTCCTCCAGCTGCTGCATCGAGCATGGGCCGAGATTGGGCCCCCAAACCATTATAAAAACCAGTGATTACCATCCAATCCGGCATTCCATGATGTGGACATTTTCTCAACATTTCCTTGTAGCGTTCCCAAGCCTCGCACATAGATTCTGTAGGTTGCTGCGCAAACTGAGTAAGAGCACTCCTCATAGCAGCAGTCTTTGCCATTGGATAAAACTTCACCAGAAACTTTTGCGCAAGATCTTGCCACGTAGTGATGGACCCAGCTGGTTCAGAATGTAACCAGTCTTTAGCCTTATCCCTCAGTGAGAATGGAAAAGCCTCAACTTGATAGCCTCATCAGTCACGCCATTATACTTAAAAGTGCTGCAGATCTCGACAAATTTCCTTATGTGCATGTTGGGGTCTTCAGTTGCCGCTCCTCCAAAAGAAACAGAATTCTGCACCATCTGAATAGTGCCCGGCTTGATTTCAAAGGTGTTAGCTTGAATAGCCGGATGAAGGATGCTTGACTGAATGTCATCAATTTTAGGCCGAGAAAAATCCATAAGAGCTGGATCAGCTTGAACAATACGATCTCCCATGTTTACTGGTTCTTTCTGCTCAGTTCCTGGATCCGAATCCTCAAAATCTAACTTCTCCGGAGTATCAAGAACTTCGTCTTTCTCCTCAACTGTATCTAAGGTCCTCTTGCGAGCACGAGAACGAGTTTGCATAAACGCTTGCTAAAGTACCTGAAACACTACCGAAAAGAGTAATTAACTACTACGTCCTAATCACTGAGTCCTAATGACCAATGATGGTAAGTACATAAACTAAACAAATACGCCGAGTCCCCGGCAGCGGCGCCAAAAACTTGTTATGGCGAAAACATGCACTAATATTCACGCAAGTATACGCGTTCGCAAGTAATATAGAATACTTTCTAGTTCGTTCCCTCAGAGACTCAGACTAAGTTATTGTCTAATTAAACTCACTCACCAATGTATGATTACTTCTCAATATTAAGATAACACTTAAAATTGTTGATTAAATATTAATTATAATTAACTACTTAATTAAGCACTTAACTAACACTTCAATTTATCAATAATAAAACACTCATGAGATCACAACTTCATTATTACTTCCTTCTATAGCCATTGTTATTACCTTTAGCATGTGACAGTGATGATATTAATCGAATAACACGGAACTGATAAAAGCCAACTTTCATTGTACTAATACCATTCTACCAAACATCCACAATTAAGATAGAAGTTGAATAGTCATCAATTATGTTGAGTTCCTATATGTCTACAGAAATTGACAACATAACGATTTAAGCACAAGTTATTCCTTTTGATTACATAGGGCAAATAAAACTGTTAGAGTTACCCACTAATCATGCACAACGTACATGAACCTATGCTAGCATGGCAAGTTCTAAATCTCAAGATCCACCATCGCTTCATAAGAGATTAACACCCTATCTTATATGTTCGCGACGCACATAAGACGAATACACACAACCAATACTAGATATCATACAATCATCACACACTAAAGTATTAAACAATTAACTAAAGAATTTCATAATAAATTCGTTGCAACCCCATGATCACGATTAGCCCATAATAGAACTTATCGCCATCATGGGTTCATATGAAATCATGATAAACAACACAAGAAAATAATAACTAAACTAATTATATTAAAACAGAGTACGTCACAAGAGTAAATAAGTCAAAGCAAGAAAACTAGCATCCAACGTTACAACGAAACAAGAATCACAAGAATATATGCTTCCTCTTCGTTGCGGTGTGCTAAATCGGTCTTCTTCCTTATCTCCTTCGCTTCTTGCGCAAAACACAATCTAAAACATAATCTCCTTTTTTCTTTTTTTTCTGTGAAAACGTCTCAAATCTACTTATATAATAGTCCCATAAAACTCAGATTACATAGAAGTTGGAAGCCAAACGGAAGTAGAAGTCTAAAATAATTTATCCTTTTCCCGACCCTGCGCGGCCGCTCAGCATTTCTGCGCGGGCGCGCAAGGCTGCTGCGCGGCCGCTCAGCATTGCTGAGCGGCCGCGCAGGGTCCTACTGGAAAAAATCCAGGTTTGCTCCGTTTCTTCGCCGTAATCTGCCCGTTCTTTTCCTCTCGCAATGGTGAACACATGCCAAGGCTTATTCTTGATGATTCCTCCTCCGAAATGCAACTAATACCCTGAAATGCATAAACACTAGAAAAACGCATCAAATACATAAAATACTTGATTTCAAGACACCAATTTAAGCCATTTTAAGACGTTCTAAGTGGTATAAAATGCCACTTATCAATGGCCCAATAAGAAGATGTATGATATTTAGACCAAAAAGGTTAACACATTGATCAGGCCTGATGGACCAGATCAGGCCTGATGGAACAAAGAAGGCCCAAAACCCTGATTATTAATTAATTTCGTAATTAATTAATAAGGAGAAAATCAGCTATTGAGAAGAGTCTCAATAAGGACATAAATCCTTGTAGATTAGCCTCCAAGGAACCTCATAAGATAAGAAATCAGCTTCCTACTTCCTAGGACTCCAAAGTCCATTCTAAGTCAGAGACTTGACCACCAAGTCTCCTATGCCAAGTCCAATTCAAGGACTCCCAGCATCTATATAAGGGGCCTCACCCCACATATCAGAACTACGTTTTTTGGCTTGATTCTCTAATTCACAGAGATACGTAGGCATCTCGTAAAGGCAGAGTTAAGCTACGAAACACGAGAGCAGCCATTAAAGGCCTTGAGCTCCCGAACCTTAGTAATAAATACAGCAAATAATAACCTTAGTTTTTTATCCATAACATCACCATTTCCATATCAATATCTGAGACATTCTACAATCATTCTCTAGGTGGCAGTTTTCTATGATAGGCTAAGTAAAAGGTTATGAAGAAGATTCCGGGCTTTCAGGATTCAAGGCTCAAGATTGGGAAAAAGCCAACATTCATCACAAATTATTAACAGGATTACAAAAGAGTTTCTCAATTGAAAGAAGCTGTTAATAGAGCTTCGAGATTCACAACTAGTTAAATTATCAGGGTTCACATGATTCATAACTTTTACGAAAATACAAATCATTTCATTTCCTCTCATTAAAAAGAAGCAAACTGCTTAAGGGATTATAACATTTTCTCTTTTACAAAATATAAAAGAACCTTCGATTGGAATATCCATCTTTTAAAAATAATACAGGTGAGCATCCCGTACTGACCTCCATCTGGCCGTTATGGTACCTATGGCATTATTTCAGCCTTAAGTTGGACTATCCCTGCTAGCCTCTTATGTGACTGGACTAGTCCCGCTAGTTTCTTACGTCTCTATCCAATCCATCAGGAATTCGTTTGGAAAACCATTGTGTTGGAAGTAGGAAAAGTTGACTAAGTTTCATTTTATCATTACCAAGAATATGAAATCATTTGGACTCATTCAAGTCAAAAATTATTCTTAAGTTCAATTCAAGATTTCAAGGAAAGTGAACGAATCGAAAGTAAACAGGAATCAATATTAAAGATCTTGATCAAATGATAAACGGGGTATATTGGTTTGGGATCAGAATAGTTCCAAAGATCAATACAAAGCAAAGTATACGGGTTATCGAAGAATCCAGGTTAATCAAGACACTACGTAAGGAGGTTCATAAAGGTTCTTTTAGGTTTAAGAGATCAAAAGATAGCACAGTAATGAAGCAAGGTAATAAGTATCAGGATCAATAGGGTTACTATAAAGGATCAACAGGGTTTGATAACAAGTTATTACAAAGAACAATATCAGGGTTTCTCAAAAATCAATAACATGCTTATCATAAACATTATTAGGATTCACTACTTTATCATGGCATTGATAATATCCTCTCTATAATCGAATCATAAGAGAAGGCACCTTAAATTGCTTTCCTGCTTAATGAGTACTGAGCTACTGCCACCTAAGATTCCTTCCATTTTCTAGCCTGAATGCCTCCGCTATTCAAATCTACAATCCAAAACAGATTCCCTAATTAGCAACTTAATATACTCTCGACGTTTCTCAGAACGCCTAACGATTACCCTAATTCGTGATAACACTTCACTTATATACTCGAGTATAATCACAAAATATTCACATAGCACATAGTAGCATACACTTATATACTAAAAATTTACACCTTAGCAAACAATCGCAATTCGTATAAGTCGACGACAAGACAACTCATTCCTTTCTTTTTAATCCAAAAATTTGAACCAAAATAATGGGATCAAATCAAAAAATTTAACATGCAAAAGTCCTTTGTTTTATAAAATCTTAATCCAATTATTCTTATATCACTTAAAAATCAATTACCTTTGATAAGCAACTCTTTCCCCCATTTTATTAGTAAAATTCGAACCCAACACCATAACAAAACCAAATAAAATCACATGCAACCATTTAGAATTAACATGCGTACTACTAAACATCAACTATCTTTAAAAATCATTTCCCTTTACGATTTTTATCAAAAATTTGAACCTAACATGTGTCAAAGCCGAATGAAACCTTGGAAATCAACATGCAATAATTTTTAATAACATGCATAAGGGTTTTGGTGACATGCATCCACTTTTATCCATCTAAACAGATAATCATCTACCAATAATCTGTATACCCAAACTTTTAAACATAAAATCTTGATTTATAACCAAGAACTCGAATAATCATCAAAAAAACCTATCATGTAATCTATATCACATCATGTTTATATTAAATCACTTTGAAAATCACATTTTAACAACCCACCGACTCTCATTTGATCATGGTCGGTGGTGGTCGAACTCGAGGGTGCCCATGCACGGGTCTCCGTTCGATTTTTGAACCTGGAAATCACATAATCTAGTGTACTATACTCTCTTATGATAATACACCAAGGATTTATGTTTTCTTGGATATAATCTAAGAAATGATATTGCAAAAACTTGCTTAAAAACTTACATGTAAAGAGTATATAGGTAGAGGATTAGAAAAGACGAAGATCAATGGCAAAATCTTTGAATTCTAGCTAGTATTTGGGGTTGCATATAGGGGGAGGGGGGGGAGAGAGAGAGAGAGGGAGGAGAAGGAGGAGAAGAAAGTGGGGGGAGGTAGTATTTATAATGGAGTGTAGGGGCAATTTAGTAAATAGCAAAATCCTTTCTCTTCTTTCTTTTTCTTTTCTTTCTATTTTGATTTACAACTAATTAAAATTATGTTATTACTCTCCACTTAATCACAAATAACCAAACTTTTCTTTATATAAACCTTAAAACACAAAACTAACTCTCTTCTTATATTTTATACAAATTATTGCACAAATAGATTTATATTATGGATCTTTACAAATAACCCCAAATAATATAAATAAACTCCATAAAATTATTTTAAAATCTCAAATCATCAAAATAAATCCAACTATTATTTTTAAAAAGTCCCTTGGACTATTTTAAAGATAATAAAGCATATCTCGCACATTGATCACACTTGTATAATTTTATAAAAATGATTAAAGATTAATAAAATCCTTATAAAATCATTAAAAATACCACTGAGCGCAAATTTGAACACGTATACATCAAATATCATGCAGACACACAAGATCATCAAATATAATTCAGATTTGCACTCTTAAACACTTTAATCCCTTTTAATACGGGTCCCGTTCAACTTGACGACCCGACAACCCGACAACACAGCTTAATCCCTTAGCTGACTCATCAAACTGGAATGAGTTATTTTACGTTCCCAGTCACTGTTATACAACAATAACATTTGAACCATATAATCATTTAACCTTTTATTTAATCACATAAATCCACATAAATTAGAATTATAGCACAAAACTATAATTTATTCATTAAATTACATCGCAAAATTCCCAATTGTTACAATAACTGGCATCATGTTTCTTCCTATGATTTCTTCAATTGAGGCGAAAATGATTATTCTTGCGTCCAACACTTCCATTAGAACATAAACTTCAAATCCAGCTGCTATATCATTCAATACTATTTTTGGATAATTTTAAAGATGCTTCATTCTTACTCTGGTACTACTTCCATTCTTTCTTTAATTTCCATCATGTAAGGATTAAGTTTGACTATACATTAACTGTACTTTCTTCCCACTGTCTTACATTTGAAGGTTCAAACTTCTGATAATAGAAATTGATTTGCACTTCTTTAACTTATAGTTTTTACCTTCGTTGAATCTTCTCATTATCACTCCATTAGTTGTAACTTTCACAGATACCTTATACCTTTCTTGTGAACTAGCACTGGATATAATTTCTGAAGGGCCATTACCTATGACGTCCGCCTTAGGCATATAATTTTGTGTTGTGGTTGAAATGTCACCAATAGTGTTCTTTACTTGCTCCTACTCGTTCAGCCGAGACTCCCATCTCCTTCCACCTCTACCATCATTTTTGTCGATTCCATCATTTTTTGCATAAGTTCCCTTCATTCTTCTATTGAAAGTCACGTAACCGTCAATTCAATGATATCGGAGAAAGTTTTACTAGTGTTTGATTAGTTTGTTGCAAAAACTTGAGCAAAGTAATGATAGGCTTAAGGTTTTGAAATTTGTGTCGTTAATGTATGTGATGAAAATTTAATAATTTTGTTTGGCTTGTGCTAAAATCAAATTGTATTATGTCATTTGAAAGCAACTTAAATGTTTTCACTCATATCTTATTTTGCTAGTTGTTTGAAATGATTATAGATACTAGGAGTTGTTGAGTGCATATTTTCAATAACTTATTTTCATATTTTAGATAAATCGTATAAAAATCAATCATAATAAAAGTAATAATAAAAGTATATGTGATCACTTAAAATCCTTTGTTGAGTATATCTTCTAAGTAGTTTAGTTCTAACAAACAAACTATTAGATATAAAAAAAACATAAATAACAAGAATCACTTTCGCCTGATATTTTTGTCTCATGGGTATTATAGTAATATTTGGGATATATATATATGTGGGGCTGTTCAAATAGGAAACACCCTTAAAATAAAAACTTGAAACAAGCTCAGCCCATCATAAATTTTAAATAGACAACCCCACACATAACTCTTACAAGGAGCCTATTATACACAACGCACTTAATTTCCTCTATTTTTAAATTAATCTTTTCTGTCATTCTACGAGTTTTTTCAAAAAAATTGACTTCACTGTATTTTTGTACATCCTTCAACGATCAGTATGAGTACCATATGTGCTATATTCCGGCAATAAATTACTAATTATACATATGAGAATCACTAAAATTTAGCTAATTTAACCAATAATATAAAATGAACTGAGAGAGATATTGAACCTTATTGGGCCCGGTCCACTTATGTGGGCTATGGTTTTATTAAGCCCAAATAAATAAATGAAAAAACACAGGAGAAGGTCCAAGAACAGACAAAGAAATTAAAAAGGGGGAGATAAAGCGTTGTTGTGAGTATGGTATTCATACTGATATACTCTTCAATCACTAATTCGTATGACGACAATCACTAAACTGTATATAGTAATCACCAAATTACACATAGTAATCACTATATTGTATATAGAAATCACTATTTATATGGTCTGGTTTTTAGGGTTTAGGGATAAACCCTAGACTAAGTTAGGGTTTAGGATCTAGGGTTTAGGGCCTAAAGACCCTAAACCCTAAATAGATGGAATGTTGCGTGAACCCGTAGGGTTTACCCAGTGCGCACACGAAGGGTAGCGGTTGCGGGTTAACTATGATAAAAAAATAGATGGAATGTTTATCAACTAATTTCATATTATTAGAAAGAACTAAATATTTTTAAAACCTATTTAAGGAAATGGTGAACCCTGAAAAATTAACAACTATTAAATTAAGTTCCAATTTAAATTTTAGATACTAATTTCTAGATCCTGAATTATTAAATTTTGTAAAAAGATAAAACACACTATTTTGAAGAGAAAATGGAATTTGAAGAAACTGAAATACCAGAAAGTCAATATCAATTTCAAGAGGAAGAACCAAACAAGAAACCAAAAATGAACAAGTGGAAGAGGGGGACGGGGAAAAAGGATTGAAAAAATTACTATAGTACACATGTTATTCATTAAACTAGTAGTTCGTGTGTAAAAGGTAAAAACGTATAATATGAGATTAATGGTGTATGATGGGGGAGAGAGATGGGACACCAGAAGAAAGGCGATAAATCACTATTTATGCTTACAAAATCACTAAAATTAAGAAAGTTATGAAATTATAGTAATTCTGGTTTAGTGATTCTGTTAAGTATAAATATTGATTTATCGTCGAAATATAACAAGTATGGTATGCAAATTGATCGTTGGGAGAGGGAGAAAAATATAGTGAAGTCCGATTTTAAAAAAAGTTTGTCAATTAATGGAGAATATTAAATTAAAAACAGATATAAAAGTATTTACGTATAGATGTACAGAGGGAGTTACAGTTGGAATTGGAGGGAGGAGAGCGAAGGGGTTGGATAAAACTTATGTGGTGGAAATTCAATTCAAGCTATAAAATTAAGTGGTTGTCATTGATTTCTAATTTTTAGAATAAAGTTGGTTTCTATTTGACTATCTCCCTATAGAGAGAGTCTTACTCCAATACAAACTAAATTAAAATATGAACTACAAACTACACCACACCCAATTTAAATATACTCTCCCGACACATAACTCCACCTAATTCCCTCTATTTTTAATTGAATTTTTCCCGTCAATTGGTGAACTCTTTTTAAAACCTAACTTCACTATATTTTCTACATCCTCCAACAATCAGTATGAATACCATATTTGATATATTTCGGCGATAAATCACTAACTATGCCTACGAAAATCACTAAAATCTACTAGTTCCTGGAATAGTACTGATTTAAGTTTAGTGATTCGGGTAATTTTAAATACTGATTTTTCGTCAAAATATAACAAATATGATATGCAAATTGATGAGTGGGAGATGGAAAAAAAATACAATAAAGTTATTTTTTTTAAATTAATCGACTAACGGGAAAAATCAAACTAAAAACGAATAGGAAAATATATACATGCACATGGAGCAGTGAAAAAGAGATTAAACATGTGGCTATTATTAGTGTATAGTTTGTATTCAAATATTGGGTTGTATTTGAACAATTGCCTATATATATATGAGTAAAAGTTTAATTATAAAATATTCTAATTTTTTTAAATTAAATATATTAGTAAATTATACCAGTAAATTGGGATATATTACACAAATATCTTTATTTAATAAAGGTGATGGGCTGATATTTCAATTTGGAATGTTTTTTCCATTTCCTTCCGGGAAAAAAGTACATGGTCGTATACCGCGTAAGAGACGTGTAACCGCGTACAGCTCGATTGAGTGGGGCAGTGAAATTGATATACATATACTTATCAGAAAAATATATAACAAAAAACAAAAAAGTTTTTATATCAAATGAGGCTACCACAAGGTCCACAACACATCACTGGTTGACCTCATTTTGCTATAAATTTCCACATAATCTGCAAAATAAAATACGTGATCTTTGTCTCGCTTATTTTTATACATATAAATTGACACAGAAATTTAGAAAAAAATTAATTTAATAAATTAAAATAAAAAATTATTAAAATAATTAGACCGATTAATATTTAATATATAAAATGGGGTAATGAAAAAAATAGTAAATATTAGTGAATAGTAGTTAATTTAATATTTATAAAACTTTACTCATATTTTTGAAATTTATAGAATCAAGAAGACGTTCCAAAAAAAAATAGTAGAATGACCCGAAGTGAGTAGGGCTGCTCATGGGTTAACAAAACCGTTCATATCAACCCTTATTTGGGCCGGCCAAACCGAATCATCCAAACACATGGGTTAGTTGGGTTAAATTTTTGTTCGGCCGATTATATTGGGTTGGTTCGGATTTTAACTTTTTAAAACCCTAACCCAACCACCCGCTCTAATTGTGAAGTCCCAACTCATTTCTATTATATATTATCGACTCCCGACCGATTTTAATTTTGGACATAACCTGATACATTTGTTTTTGCCCAACACTAACTATGCATTAGGCAGTAGACAAATGAAGTAATAAAAATAATATATTTTAAATTTGATCGTAATTTTGAACTAAACTTTTTAATTGAATTGAACTCAAGTAATATGAAACGAATAATGAGTTACACTGTAAAAAGGTACTTTCACTAACTATTATGTTAAACAAATTGATTGTTTATAGTATTTATGCTTATCACATAATTATGCAGAGCAAAAGTAAATATTGATAGATTTTTAAATTAAGAATTCATGTTTCTTAATCAAGATTGTATCTTTAACTTTCCACTTATTTTTCCGAGAGTTGTGTTTGTCTTTAACTTTATATTTGTGGTATAAAATATTTTTATACTTATTTTAATATACCTGTAATAATTTGAACGACCATTTATTTCTTGTATATAGCATTTTTTTCATTGTCTACTATTATTTTTATTCAACCCATTCAACCCAACTCAACCCTACACAACCCATCACTCATATAACAGGGTTGGATTATAATTTTTTTTAATATTAATGAATTGAAAATTTTCAAATCCGAACTAAATGAGCTGGATCAATAAATTGTCGAAACCGACCCAACTCAGCTCATATGCAACAGTAGAAGTGAGTACTAAATATACTCGGAAGTTAGAAGCATGACACGTTAGAGTTTGTGTCCGTTTCCTCAGATTTAAAATTTAATTACCAATTTACCATTTTCTTATTCAAGCCATTGTTATAAAAATTGTAAATCGAAAAAGATCGGTTGAGGTATCAATTTATGATTAATTGAAAATCAGGGATTAATTATAAAGATTAATCAGAGTAAAAATCGGATGTATTATAATATTAAATTATTTTAATATATTATTATCATTATATTAATTATTTATTAACAAATATAAATTTATTATATCATAATTTATATACTTATACATATTTAAATTAATATAATATTTTAATTTTAATAAATAATTATATATACTCCAATAAAGAAAAATTCTTAAAAATTAAGCGAATTTCAAAAATCGAATCGGTCGAATATTTTATAGGAAATTAATCAGGGATTAATCGGCTGAATCGGGAATTTATCGGGATTTTTATAACAATATCCAAGCAATATCCGAAGTTTTGTATGCTCGAGTTTAAAATTTCTCGATTTTATCAATAAATTGGCAGATTAGTTCTTACAAATAGTAAATCGATTTGATTTCCAGAATTAGGTTAAACACTATACATTTTTGTTAAACTTACATATCAAATTTAATAAATCGAATGTTATTATACATTTTTTAATATATTCGATAATTATTCCAGTGTATCACAAATTATCTAATAAATCACTTAATAATGTCTCTACCGAGTAATCCAATTCATGTCCTTTACAACACTGTTCATTTGTCTTTTATTCGACTTATAAAAGGTAGCAATTTTTCAAATTAAATATTATGCAATTGAAAAAACTGTTTCTTTTCTTCATACGTATTATATTTTTATTGACTTGTTAAATTTTAAATTTTAAATTTGTAATATCTCATCTAATTTGTATGAGTACATACATGAAAGTATTAATTCCTATATAAAAAAATATTATAACTTATAACTTGTGCAGTATACGGTATTTTTTAATCTTACATGATTATTTTAATTTTATTTAGACTAAAAAGATAGAATTGCCTGCATTATTTTGACGAAGTGTTAAATTTGATATTTAAAATAAAAAATACAACGAATTTTAGATGAAAAGATTAATTGGTTAGTTATAAGTAATTATAATATTTTTTATTGAACTGAATTGCCCGTAATTTTTGGAAAATGAGGTGATGTGGTCGGAAAAATAAAAAAGATAGCAATATTTTAGTTAAAAAAAGTAGGGATAGCAACGGGTCGGGTTCAGATCGGATATTGTAAAATCCAAATCCAAATCCAAATATTTTCGGATTATCCAAATCCAAATCCGTCGGGTTTCAGATCGGATCGGATATTTTTTGGATATACAAAATTACGAATAATGTATTTAAATTTAATATTATTTATACATACAAACACTATTAATCACATTTATATGATAGATAAAATTAAAATACATTGACTAATAACTAGTTGAAACGCATTATATTGTATGGGTTGACACTGGTGAGTAATATGTAAGATATGTTGTTAACATAATATGTAGTATTTTATCACAAATTTTGTATATATAAATATATACAAAATACATCTTACATAATCAAAACTAATTTTGAAATAAAAAGTTATAATTTACTAAATAAGTATTGACAATCTAGATAATAATCTACTATGACTCAAATAAATACAAAAAAATATGTAAATCATATGTATTGCATCTAAAATATTACATATAACCTATAATAAATGTGTCAGGTTTTAATCGTTTTCGGGTTTGGATCGAGTTTGGATTGAATTTCTGATTTCGGATCGGGTATCAGTTCGATATAGTTGAAATCCAAATGCCAAATCTAAAATTTCGGGTTCGTTATATCCAAAATTTCGGGTTTCGGATCGGATATCCATCAGATCGGATTAATTTTTCATCCCTAAAAAAAAGGTAATTGGTCGATTAAAATATAAGTTATTAATAATTATATTTTTTTATTAAATAGAATTGATGGTGATTTGAAATATGAGGTGTTTTAATCGAAAAAAAAGGTAACATGTTTTAGTTTAAAAAATAAATAATTTATTTACTCATTAGGATTAATATATGTTTAAGACATAATATATAATATGCATAGAGGACTTTTTATCCAAAACTTTAGTTAAGTACCGCCAAAACAATCTGAACCGTTGATGTGATATAATTAAAAATGAACGGTAAAGATTAAATCTTATTATAATAAAAATATTCTTGATAAAATCATAAATAAAAAATGATTATATTGTTCTAATACTATTCAAACACCAATTACGATACAATGTTCTAATATAGTCAGAATTTGATTAAAAAATTTAACCTTTATAAATATAAAACAATCACATTGTTCTACTATTCTTCAAATACAAAATTTCGATAAATGATACAACAGTAGATACAATATTATTATATTTATCAATACATGCATATTTATTGCAACAAATTATCATAATTAAAATAATATTGCAACAACGATATACATTTACATCTAAAAAATTTAATTTTTTTTTTAGAAAATAAAAAAGGTAAATTTTAAAAACTGGTATATCGCATGGGTTATAATCTAGTAGGTTATAAAAATAAGTAAAGATAATTAATAAAAATAAAATTAATAATTAAGTAATGGTAATCAAGTAAATACAACATGTACCAAACCACGTGATTACTACCAACAAAATTCTTAATATTTATTTTTAATATAATAGTATAGATAATTTGTTTCCCATATATTTCTTTACTTTTAAATTTACTGGGTTAATTTTTTACACATTTATACAATAAACTATATTGTAATAAAGGAAACATTAAAATGTTGGTCAATATGTCACTTCGTTAATTTACTTATATAGCTTGACTTAATAATTTAATTATTTTACTTGATTATCCTTAATTTAAAAAAAAACTTCATTACCCTTATTTTATTATTATTATTATTATTATTATAAATCAATAACTTTCTAAATGAAAGATGTTATTTTTTTTATTTTCTTTAATAAACCCCCGTTTTTTCAAAAATATTAATTCTATTTAATTAAAATAATACAAGTACTAATATTAATTACCTTTTTCTATCAAAACACATTATCTTTCATTTAGAACCTTGTTATTCTTCCCGTAATAACATGTAAACTGTATTTAATAAATTAAGTTAAAAATATTATAATTATTAATAAGTAATCAATTACCCTTTTCGCACAAATAATTTATAATTTTTTATATTTTTTCGAATTAAGATATTTTTATTTTAAAAATATCACGAACATATACGTGTTATCATATATTTATTATTAAATTATATAAAAAATTAAAAATTATGTAATATTAAAAAAAATGTGCCTAGACATTTAAAGATATTTTTAGTACATAAAAGAGACAATATTAAGAGTAGTAATATCTTTTCTTGGGATTGTTTGTATCAAGATAAGATCGGAAATGATAATGAGGGGAATGGGGACTATGGTTAATAAAAATTAGAATAAAATAATATTCTAAGGGGTAAAGACTAAATAGGGTATTTCACCATTTAATAAAAATAAATTAGGTACCAATTCCGTTCAACTAACCTAGTAAAAAAACAAAGAAAAGAATAATATAATTAGTTGATGTATTAGTTTTTTTATAATTAATTGATATATAGGTAAATCTCGATAAATTAATATTATCGGGATCAGGGAATATTATTAATTAACTAAAATATTAATGAATGAATTAATTAATAATTTATTAATTGATATATATATCGTTTTAAAATAACTAAAAATATATTTACAAATATATACTAAAAAAGATTATTGATTATTGTGATGAAATAGATGTCGAAAAAATTATTAATTTTCCTGACAAAAATGAACCAGGGCAGAATGGTTGTATGATGAATAAATAAGTAGGAGTGTTATTGATTATCACGATGAATGATGAAATGGATGCTGAAAAGATTATAAATTTTTCTCATAAAAATAAAATAGTGGCAGAATTGTTGAGAATAAATAATTAGTGGTGTATTGAAAATGAGAAATAGGATGAAAGAGAAGAAGATAATATTAAACATTCAGGGTGAGCCAATCTTAAAGTAACAATGACACAGGGAAATGATGTACTTACTTAAAATAACAATAACATTGTGTAATTTTGTATTACAGTATATAGATAATATATCATAACTCTGTAATGCACTAAAAATGGACAAAATGAAGTACATGGACAACTAACTTTTTAAAAAAAAATCAGTTGCACTTAGAGTCTTATTTAAAAAAAAATATTAGAATAATAATATAATTTGGATTTTTTAATAATATTATTTAATATTCAAGTCTATCTAAGAATTTAACAACTTATAAATATCAATTATTTATGTAATATATATCATTAAAATATAATATTAAAATATTTTAATATATTCAGGTGACTTGAATATAACAGACAGTATATATAAAAGATAAATACAAACCGATTAAATTATTATTTTTTAAATTTTGAAAAAGTAAAATAATAATCCATCCAAAATATTACAAAATCATAAAATTTTGATTTGGGCCCACACTCCATAGGGCCGGAGACCATAGTAGATGGTATTATATATAAAGGTACTCGTCTTAATAATACTGGATTATAAAGGAAACACCCGAAATCCTCCCTTGACTCGCTCATATTATACATACACAATCACATATACTTACAAAACAAAACAATCTGAGAATGGCGGATCAGCTTACTGACGATCAGATCTCCGAATTCAAGGAAGCTTTCAGCCTCTTCGACAAGGATGGCGATGGTTCCTCCCTCACACATTTAATCCACCTCCTTTTAATTAATTTAATTTATCTATTTATATGCAATATTGAATTATTAGTATCATGTGATTTGTTGACTTTCTGTTGATGCTCATGAATTTTAATTTATCATTCAGATCTGCCTTCTATTTGTTGGATCCTTTATCTTCTATCATGAATTTTAATTTATCATTCAGATATATTGACTAATCATTTTTTATGAATGTGCTTTTTGTAATTTCATGATTTATTTCCAAAATCTGTTTTTACATTTTGGCAAGTGTGAATCTAAAATTATTTTGAGCTTATTATGGTGTTAATTGCGTGATTTCAGATTAAAGTTATAGGAGGCTTAAGTAAATCCTGGATGTTGATTGTGCTTAGTAACAGATGAGTTTGAAATGACATGGTGTAGGATGTCTTAAGAACAGTTTAATTTCTCAGTGGTTTTGTTTTTTGTCGGAATTGTTGAATAGATGTACAAGCTAACGACTTAATTATTCCAGTTCTGAATGAACACGGATATAGACATCCTGATTCGAATTAGAACTTACAATTCCTAACAGTTTGCTTTCGTTAATAGATTCTATAAGATATGGACACATGCCTTTTATGCCTTTTTATTAATTACTTGATTGAAAGCACTAGGAAATTAATGACGTGTGATAATATGAATTTATTTTCCGGTATTTGTCCTGTGCGAGTATTCTGTATAAAGTATACTTTGTTGGTTTGTCTACTACTGTATATGTTATGAAGTGTAATTATGTGTTTGATTGACCAACTTAATTTGTCTGTTTACAGGTTGTATCACTACCAAGGAACTTGGAACTGTAATGAGATCACTAGGACAGAACCCTACTGAGGCAGAACTTCAGGACATGATCAATGAAGTTGATGCTGATGGTAATGGGACCATCGACTTCCCTGAGTTCCTCAACCTCATGGCCAGGAAAATGAAGGATACTGACTCTGAAGAGGAGCTCAAGGAGGCATTCCGTGTTTTTGATAAAGATCAGAATGGCTTCATTTCTGCTGCTGAGCTGCGCCATGTCATGACCAACCTCGGGGAGAAGCTGACCGATGAAGAAGTGGATGAGATGATACGTGAGGCTGACGTTGATGGCGATGGACAGATCAATTATGAAGAATTTGTCAAGGTTATGATGGCCAAGTAATGATCCTTCCCTTAACAATCCACAAAGACATCCCTAAATCTGAAAAGAACAAAATAGTGTAGTAGGTTTCGTAGCGTCTTTATTACCTTTTTTATTAAATGGTTATTGTGAAACTCTGATGGATGTAGTGGTGACATTATGGTGGTGGTAGCATATCTGTTTTATTTGTGTTGCAACTTTTTATCAGTGGCTTTATAAAAATATTCCTTTGTGTCTATTATTCTTATTTGGTAGCTGTTTAACTCCTTGTTATAACTTCAAACCTGCAATTATTTGTTATTTTCTTCTTAACCTTGCTCAGTTGCTTTTGTTTCCTTTCTTGGTATAACCTGCAAGGGAGATTCATGTAGTTGCTCAGTTGCTTTTGTTTCCTTTCTTGGTATAACCTGCAAGGGAGATTCATGTAGTTACAACTCAGAGGATGTAAAGTATGTCATAAACTATCAAAATGCTAACAGTTGATTATAATTCTTGTTAAAAGCATCAGGCACAATAGTGCTGCTGTGCTGGTGCTGCTAACATCTTAAAGTATCTACATTCTCCTTGGGTTGTCGTATTTGCAGGTGGATTATGTACAGCAACTTGGTGATTGTTCACCGTTTAATTTTCTTATGAATGGAAATTAAACAATGTACTCCCGGAGAATGTAAGTTTGCTGCTGGTGCAAGTAACGTATACTTCATTACATAATTGGTACACCAACTGCAAAAACATTTCTCTATTATGGCAGTTGGTGTTCCAGTTATGTCATACGAGGAACAAAAAAACACATTACTTGCATGGTTAGATCTATGTAGTAGTTGAAATCCTAGTTCGTAAAGTTTGATCAGAATACTGGTGGAAGAGAAAGGTCCTTAGTAATATGCATTTGTATACACGTGTACAATTATTAAAAATAGAGATGGTATCGCGCGGATTGAGTACATGATAAATGTAATGGCCTAATGGGTGATACAGACTGCTTGTGCAATGTCCGAGTTCATGAGAGTAAAAGCCACATATTGGGCAATAGTTACTCAACACTAGGATGAATACTGGAAACGCTCAATGCACAGTTTTACTCTTTCCGTTGTCAAGGATCATGCATTTAATCTCATGGACAATCATAGGGATATTTTTTGCGAGTACTTGAAGATTTGTTTTTGTTTAGAGCAACCTATACCGAATCCCAAAGTGTCCTACGTTTGTGTCCGGACTTGCCAAACGTATACTCTTATATTTGATACATCTCATGAAACAAAAACTGTTCCGTAACAAAGGTAGCAAAATAATTTGCTGAACCAAAACAGGTCCTTAATTTTTTTTAATAATCAAACATCATATCATGTCAGAGAGACGAGGAACAGAAATAAGTTGATGCATTTCGTCCCTACACAAGATCGGTTGGTATTTCCCCATCGATCCATCATACAAACACAAAGGAAAACGGGTAACCCAATTACTCATGCAATAACTCTAACTTGCAACCATTATAATCTTTTCAAGCTTTTCTTTCTTGCATCGATCTTCTTTTTGTCTGCATTACCCCCCTTAGGCAACCCAACATTTTCCTTATTTTTCATCATTGGTGCCACTGACAAAGTTGTGGAGCCATGAACTCCCGTATCTGTCACTGTACTAGGGGCAGCATTTGTTGGTTGGTCTTGACTAACTTTTGCCGCAGTATTAGTCGTAGGGGCCAGCGGAGATGGCAATGAAACTGCAGCACCTGTTGCACCGTTCTTCTGTTCAGTGCTAAGAGCTGAAGTGTTGGTTTGGTCAACATTTAGAGCAGCGGCCGATTCAGAGATTGCTCCATTTTTAAACTTCGGTTTTGGCTTTATAGCATGACAATCAGTGTAAATCCTGCACTTTTCCAGTTGCTAGATCAGAACGAGTGTGGAACTATACTATCTGACGGTAAAAGGTGCAAATCTTTCCATGACTAGGTCATGGATATGTGAATATAAAGAAAATAAATTAAGAAATGCACCAAACATTCTGTGGATGGATTTCGAGAAAAACAATTTGCTTGAACTTTTGCTTGTCAAACCTATTACAGAACTGGAATTCAGAATCTTTAATACTCTAATTTTAAGTTTTTAACTGAGTTGAGCAATTGTAAACATCAAGATTCCGGAACCTATATATCATAAATGAACTAAAATTATACTCAGTAATTAATGTCTTGACACTTGGACAACTTATATTTGGTTTGAAGGATGCATAATCTCAACTTATATTTAGTCTAATACTGAGACGCACACTGAGATCCCAAATAAAGTACAAGTGGCACGACATTGCAAGTCAGACTAGAGACGTGTCACTATCAATTTTTGTCATTGTAGTGCACATGTTTTTCATGAATATTAGATTTGGCTTCCAGAAAATGTCGGTGCATTAAATGATATTATATTAATCAATTCAATGGTAATTTATTTAAAGCTACGAAATTTTACCCGACTCCATTAAAGAGTGCCACAATTATAGCGCTTCTAGCTGCCGAAAATACTGACACTTTCGAGTATGCATATAAATTATAATGACCCCCAGCTTGTCTAGTAACTTTTAGGTGTTTGGACAAACAAAAAAAGTTACTTATATATTAAATGTAATAGGAATAAGTAGGGATGTACTTAAATTTATACTGTAAAAAGTTACTTTAAGAGTAGAACGTTAGTCATAGTCTATTTTGTCTAAATCATGAAACTTGGTCTCACCTGGCATGTCTAGCGTACTCTTCATAATCATCAAGTAGCATCTTTCCAGCCTGCTCATTCAAAGCTGATCCTGGAAAAGGCTCAATCAATAAGCATCTAACGACCTGTCCACAGAAGGAAATAAATTTATTATCATTACACAAACCATGCCAGAAGCAAAAACATAAACTAAACTACTTAAAAAAACAAACTGAATTTCGTTTTTCAAGAAAATGGAAAGAACAGTATAAGAAACCATAAACTTACAATAAGAACATGTCTTAAGCCAAGACCAGGGTTCCAATCCTTTTTCAATGTGTTGACACAGATCTCACCATTTTTTGGTGCGACATTTGGGTGAAAAATCTTGGTCAAGAAATAGCCTGAAAACAACATGGGCAGTGTTATTCTGTAGCTCAAGAATAAATTCCTAGAGGTCACCATGAATGGAAGACAACTTTTGACAAAATAGATAGACAAACATAAGATCAAATTTTATCTACACTTGAAACAGCATTACAATAAGCTTTGACAAGATATACCGCAACAAGTAACACTGTAACCCTTTTTTTATTAGCATGTAACAGAAGTAATGATGATAATAGTAAGTGCAAAAAGCAGATCATGAAACTCAGGCAACAGTGCGATTTCTGAACCACCGAAGTCCATCATAAGAGAGTGAAGGAAACAAGATATCTTAAACTTGAAGACAGAGACCACTAAACAAAACAATGCAAGTGAAGAATAGAAATAAAAAAATGTAATTGCATTGTACTTCAATTATCTTCTGGACTCGCAAGCAAGTGTGGAGAAAGGTAAGAATGTAAGTTTTAAAGAAAGTAACTTCTGTTTTTAGAGTATAAACACTATGGTCCTAGGATCTTAAATAGTAGTTTCAAGTTTATGAGCATACCTGCAGGAGGAGAATATGGGAAATCATGACCAAGTATCAACTTCATACGGAAAACACCATTGGCATAAGGAGTCCCAGCTGCAAAACAAGAGATCCTTGCATTTAGAACAGATAACTAAATGACTATCCGAAAGCATCACATTTGATGTATAGTTTTTACCTGGCCCCTCTATATCAGCAAAAATGGTCGAGAAATCATCATCATTCACACCTACTCTAATTCCCTCAGGAGGAGTTTCGTCGAGATTTTTCAGTTCCTTAGCAAGCTGCTTTATAACATTTGGAGGAAGATTTTCATTTGCCGCCTGCATTAATTGTGCAAGGGAAACTGTTAGAGAATGATGCATAAAAGATTCTTTGCCTCATTATGGTTAGTACATGACTCCCCAAAAAACTTGAACTTTTATGCCAGATTGCCAGGAGTTTGACAAAGATTTCAACATCCAACCATGAACTACTTAAATTAAAAACTTACTAAAACAAGTTAAAAGGTCATATTTATAGAGCAACACAATTTTCTTGTAATTAAATTTAAAGGGTAGTGATGGTCTCAACCAATAGCATTAGCTTAGCAAATCTAGTTATATATATATATACATGAAGAAAACAATCCCACGCATAAAGCCTTCAAAATAAATAAAAGTTCCGGATGAAATACAGAGAGAACTTACCATTGCCACAACAGAAAGAACGATTCCTCAAAGAACTACTTTTATTGTACTGATTAAAACAGGCCTCCGTGGATTCTTGAGGGGACGACAATAGACAATAGGTGTGCGGGATAGCCTGCAAAACAAAGGAACCGTCCTCTTTAGATAAAAAAAAACAAGTTACTCCGGATAATTTTATCTTTCTCCAGGCATCCATAATTACTTGCAGGTTACAATGAACCAGAAAAGAAAAAAGAAGCTTGCTTTAGCTTATACAATCAGATAATCACCACATACTTTCTGCAATTGAAAAGAAATATAAACAAAAAAATAACAATGAGCATCTTAACTACTACAAAATGTAGAATCAACTTCTGCAACAATGAGAAGAAAACCCTCATATTATGCATTAAACAAAACAGAAGCTTGACATATTAAAAGCAAGTAGGAAACCAAAAAAAATACTACATGACAATCACCCGAAAACAAAGCACTATTAGTTAGTACCTTAAAGTCGAAAACTCAAACACAATTAAACCTAATTCACATCACCTACTAGAAAAAGGAAATTATGTGGGAGTCAAGAAAAAAGAACACAACAACAAACAGATCCCTAAAAAGAAATAAACTTTACAATCAGTATGAATTGGGAACCTGCAAAATTTGCATTGTAATCAGTATGCATAAAGGAGAAGAAAAGAAAGTAAAAAACTCAACACTAACAAGATAAGAAAAACAATCAATCTTTAATGTATCTGTCATAGACAAGTAGCATAATCAAACACAATTCAAATCTTTAAACCCAAAGAATCAATTCGAAAGCAAATCAAAATTAAAAAAGACAGCCCATTACAAAAAAGAAGAAGAAAAGAAACAAATCCAAGAAACAGGAGAAAATTATGAAAGGGCACTTGGGAAATAAATAAAGTAATTAAATTTGAAGAAGAGTTGCATAAGATCTGGAAATAAAGAAAAGAGCAAGAAAGGATTACTGGGGAGGGAGAGGTGCAATTGTTGATGTTGGTGTATGTATGTATGTATTATATGTTCGTTGGTAGAAATTGGAATACTCCAGATTAACAAACCTACATACAAACAAAAGAGGAGCTGAGCCTGAGCCTGAGCCTGAGCCTGAGCCTGAGCCTGAGCCTGAGGAGATAGGTGCAACAACGTTACTAATACTATCCCCTTTATTTTTAATATTACACCCCGGACCCTTTCTTACGTTAATTTTATACAATATTTTTTTACATAATTGTTTGTATGAAATGGCCAATGAGCTTCGATGCACATAATTCAGATCGTTTGGTTCGCACGGGTTCCAGATTAACGTCATATAAGGCTATTAGATTTGTACAAAGACAAGAAGAGATAAGTGGATTTCAATTGAGTATTTATATATCCCGTATAAAGGGATATTTATAAATTAAAGGTTTTTTTTATAATATTTTAAAAAGCGTAAATCATCAAATATAAAACTTATTATAGTAGATATTTCATATAAATTGAGTATTTGATTTTTTGCAAAAAAATTATTTAGTAGAAATATGCAAGACTTTTAGTAAAATAGTGGCGTTACTCGGTAGAAACAATACCAAATGAATTTTAAAGTTTATTCTTCCACCTTCCCCGACATTTATAATAAATATTTCTAAATTTTATGTGAGGTTAAAATCTCCATTTAAGAAAATATGAAACAAAAGATATGTCCTTACAATATTACATCATACTGCATGGCATAAGGAGGTATTATACACAATATCGCATGACGATATTTATATATTGTAGTGAATTGTGTGTGGGGAATAAGAAGAAAAACAATATTTGAGTTGACGGGCCAATTCAACAATCGATGATTGAGAGCAAAGTAAAAGTAGATTCCCTAATCAACTCCATTATTATTGATTTCAAAAACTACTATTGTTTTCATAACAAATATGCATGGCCGTAATTCACACTGAGCAAGCTGAATTTGAGCCGGACGTAATTCAAGTTGAGATTAATCGAGTTAAGCCGAGCCGACTCGTTTAACTAACTAAACCTTTGCCCGGACTCGACTCCTTTAATTTCACGAGTCGAGTCGAACCGGACCGGCTCATTTAGCTAAACGAGTCGGTTTCAACAAGTCAACTCGTTTAATTTTACACTTAATTAGCCTCAACATCTACCCAAACTCGACTCATTTAATTTCACGAGTCAATCGAATTGGCTCGAGTAACTAAACGATCTCGAGCCTCCGTCCGAACTCGACTCGTTTAACTAAACGACCTGAGTCGAGCCCATCTAAACAAATTTGAACCGGAGGATCGCAACACGTCCAACTCGAATTACAGCACTATACCCGCACAGTACAAATTATATAAAATGACCTGATTTTTGCCCTTTGGTGAATATGCTATGTAAATCAAATAGATACCGCTTGACCCCTTATTTAAATTCAAACATTCAAATTGAAATAAAATTTTAAATCTCAATGTTTACTTGAAATCAAATATAGGATCTATAAACTATAAATCTCAAAAGTCACGAGGTAAACCGAGTGAGTACACAACTACATTTTCATTGATCTGAGTATATAAATAAATGTTAATAACGTTTAGCTCAGATGAGTCTTCTCTCACAGATTTTAACTTGGACTCTCATTCGTACTAAAATTTATTAAAACATACATTTGCTTGATAAGCTTCATTAACCAAAAACTTAATTAGCTCACATAATTCATCCGTGATGAATTTGGAATAGAAAGATTAGGTGGGGAATTCATATCTGGAAACCTGTCGGGAGGTGTGCCCAAATTTAAAATTAATAATAAAATAAATATTGCTAAAGACAGAAAGTGCCACTAGTGTATAGTATAGTACTTTGAAAAACATGAGCCGCGTTTGGTGACCGTTTGAAAATTAGGCTTCTGCTTCTTTCTCAGTATTTAACTAGCCGTTGGCTGTCCCACGCCCACTCTGGCACACCGCCAAAGCTTTTATTTATCAAGTATCGATTACTTGGATTCTTTCCCAGCTCCAATATATCTTTGTTACTTTCAAACCAAAAAATTCAGAACTATCACATTTTAAATCAATGTCACAACTCACAATCTCTCACAAATATGGTGGTACAGCCAATTATAATGACCTATACACTAGACTCATAATAACCTCAACCTCATCCAGTCCGACCATCCCATACAATAGATGCAAAATGATTGAGAATTGCATTCATTTGTATAAAGAGGACCAATATAGTGGCAAGCGCCTCAAAGATGTATATGAAATGTGTATACGAACAAAAGAACAGCATAAATAAGCTGCGCTTGGTTCTAAAATTATGGTTGGTTACTACTTAATGAAAGCAAATTTCAACAGAAAGGAATACCAGCAGGATACATTAGCGAATTGGATAACAGGGAGAAAATTTAACATCCTTATCAAACACAGAATTGAGCAAAAGATGTTCAGACTTTTTTCTTTATAAAAGGTGCTCCTGTGGGTCTGTAATATTTCGCAACTGACTCGATAACTGAGTTCAATCCAGACAATTTCATTCTCCAGTAGCTTTACTGACTTTCATACACCGAACTTAACATAGCAAATTATAGCAACTCAAATCACCAAAACTTGTTCTAAAGTCAATCTCAGGTAACTCTGCTGCTAACAGTTTGATAAAGCGACCTAAGCTGCATGTTCCATTTCTCTATAGCAGCATATTTTTTCATCCCCTTAGACCTGGATGTAGTAGATATTATAGTCAATATAAATTTAATAAACAAAAAGAGAACATAGAAATTAAAAAAGAAAACTGACCTATCACCACGCTCCAATAATTTATTCACTTGATCAATATGCCCTTGGATTCGATTATCCAATATAAGTGACACCAACAGCTGTTCAACATCTCCCTCTGGCACATTAAGCTCCTGTACAATAATGAAGTACGATAATCAACAGCACTTTAGAATTTTGATACTTAATGTTCATTAATAATTTCATGCACCCCTCCTCACATGAATGGAGATACTGAAAAACGCCTAATCAAAGACCATCTGCTTGTAGCAATAACAGTTTCATCATCCAGACATTTAGGAAGGGAAATTTACGATTACTGTTCAAACATCTAGTCAATGATTCACTCAAGCAAAAAGATTATAGAAAATATTAAAGATCTTCAATGAGCATCTAGTCAATGATTCCCAGGTCATAACTAGATTACGCAAGTATAGGTCACCAAAAAAAAGAGAGGATAGAAACAGATCCATTCATTTTGTATTAAAAGTTTGACAATAAAGAAGATGGCAGGAGAGGAGAGCTGTATCAATGTAGCACATAATATACATTTTTTATAAAAGTCTCAGTCATACAAATCTAAAAGCTATAATAGAATAATGAATTCAACATAAACATATAACAATTCACACCTCGACTCCACATACATAACATCGATTATATACTTGGGTAAAGAAGTAGTTTTTACAGACGGGATCAGAAAATGGAAGGCAACAAAGATGTGCCACGTTGATCCTTCAGGTTTCATATTAAATGTGCAATTGCATCAACACTAGCAATTAAAATTTCAAATCAGTCTAACCTATTTTCATACATAAATACTATATGTTCCATGATAGAACTCTTTGTGTATATTTATGCATGTCGTGTACATTTATGCATGTCTAAATAATCACAATCAGTTTGCTGTAAAAATAAAGAACATTATAACTAGATGGCCAGCATGAAAAATGTACATTAAAAAGAAGGCCTTTTTTGACCCTTTGCTACCTTTGAAATGAAAGGGATTCTAATCCTTGTGTAAGGTTTGATGAGCTTAAGCAAGACTTGTGTTCTGATATTTTTCAGGAGGTCCTCAATGTAGTTTCTGATGAAGGGATCATCCATAATAGTTCTTCTGTTACTCTGAAAATCGCTTTTCAATATTAGCTCCCTTGAAAAAAAGGAAAAAGAAATACAGCGTAAAAAGCCTAACATGAACAAGCCACCGTCTTAACCTTAACAATTTTCTCAAATTCCAAAATTTCATTTCTTTGATAGGCTGCAATTAAGTTTGTCATAGCTAATATTTCAGGGTCATTTTTGTATCTGCAAAAACATATAATCGACTCATTAATAATGTAAACATAGCCAGATAATACAGATTAGGAGTATTGAAAACGTGACATACGGCTTTGCTTCTTGCCCATCAAATGGATTAACTTGAGACTCCATCAGCATGTTGGCCAATACCAAGTATCTGTGCAGGTACAAAACAAACTTATTTTTTGCTCATTCATATATTAGAATTAACTGATTCTCTTCTTTCTAGAGTAACTAGTAGTGCCAGATTTAACCCACACAAAACAGGCAAGGAACCAATTTTTTTTCAGAATTAACTCAAAAAGGAGCAAATGAAGAAGTCATGAAACACATGTGTTAACATACTTTAGGCATTGGATACGACGATGATTCCCAGCTTCATCATAATTCTTAAAAGCTTCAAAAAAATCTGTTGCTGCTTCTGCCCACTGGCGCTCTGCCATATGCATTTTGCCGCCGCATTCATGAATTATGCCCATTATTCTTGGATGTGGTATTGCTGATTTGATGGCAAGTGCTTTTTGGTACAATTGCTGCGATAAATATCAACTTTCTTAAAGAAATTTTATATACATATCTATGGAAGAAAAAAACCTTACACATGTAAAGAAAGAAAAATATCCAACTATGCAGCATGCACATCATCTACTATGATTACGGTTGTTATACACATCAAAAAAAGACTGAATCATAAATAGTATACCTAAATATAAATATATAACAACTAACGAAAGAAACAATGTCATTAAGCAAACAAACACATTTCTAATACTAGTATACCCCAGGAAGAATTGACGGGGTAAACGGTCAGATTTTACTCATCCTTTCCTTCCACGACATCTGTCAAAGAAAGAACATTTTCTGATAACTTATTATACTGGTCCACTCATCCACATTTCTTGTACAAAAATAATTCATGATCTTCACCATACTCAAGGAAAAGATAAAGATATTAAAGATACATATATCCACTTTCCTCTGAAATTGCAATTATTAGCAATATAAAAGCTTTACAGGTGATTAGGTCTGGAATATGTTTCTAGGAGGAACACGATAACTGTCTCATACAAATTACAAAGGATCACAAGGACAATGTATAACATCAGCGCCGTTCCACACACAGATATACACTGACCATAAAAAGAAAAAAAATAACAATACTTTATAAACACAAAATTAAATAAAAGGATCATCTCCCTCAGGAATGAATAAACATCTATAAAATTTAAAATTTCATAGTCATACTTTTGACATTAAAAAGACCGTGAATCTGTTTAGCAAAAAAAAATTGTTATCCTGCGATCAGGATACAAAACTAGCATCTAACTTGCAGGTAATAATCATTTCTCACCTTGAGCTTCTTGTTATTTTTGGTTTCAGTGTACATTTGAATCTCAATTGCATACACTTCCAAAAGTTGGGTCCCTTTCTTTTGATCATCACTGCCATCTGGCTTCTGACAAGACTTGTGGAGTTCCTTCAAAATCTGTACAATTCACAAAATGGTCAAGGTATATATAACTTCCTTAAATAAGAGCCAACGCAAGTAGGAAAGTCTAATGCTTACCTTGTTCATTCTACCATACTCGCCCATGTCAAACCAAATTTTGCATAGCTTGAGATTTGTCTTAAACCACAACCTCTGCATAGACAAAGAAACATATAGTGATACCTCTAAGAATGTGTATTTCCTTATTCAGAGTAAATATATGCAATCTCGTACCTCATTTTTAGCCTCTTCAAGGGATTTCAAAGTGGTCTCATAGAACTCCTTCAAAAGCCCAAAATTCTGGCTAGCTGACCCGGAAACGAAATCCATAATATTGTTTATACATTTTTCACTGTAGTTTCTTGTCACAGCTGATTTTATGTATGTTAACATCACCCTGTAGGCTTCCATCATCTCTTTATACCTCCCTAAACGATAATGAAGTTTCACGGTCTGTTTAAGAGCTTTAAATCCCCTGTAGAAGCAGAAGAGATGAATTATATGTACTGTAAAGATATTATCCCCGCCGTGACCAAGTGGCAAATATTACTGAAGTGCATTTGAGAAATGATAAACAAGAAACTGCACACATCGCAATAACATTAAGGCTTTGCATAAGATCGATCCATGAGATCAGGTAACCTAAAAATTAAAATGGAATGTGACTAATTACATAAAAAGCTATTCCTGAAGGCAACAAATAACTCAAGTTCATATTAAGAAATCAAGTAATCAACATTTAAAATTTTCCTGTATTCACAGGTGGGTTGGACACAACTAACATGAGGTGAACATGTTGAATAAGTAGTATTCAGCTCCTACACTTAATAAGCTTACCATTCTGCCTTTTCAGGTTCCATCTCAACTACCTCAGCAAAACCAGAAAGGGCACCCTCCGGATCAGTCTCAACCAAACCTGCAAGGAATTTATGACATAACTAGTCAGTTTCCAAGGTTCATGCATAACGAAAAAACATAGCATGCCCTGTTAATTATGCAAGGTAGCAAAAATATCAAGTAAAACCCAAACAGTCTTACACAAGGCATCATTTAGTTATACAAGGTGTTTCGATGGTAGAGCATATAAATTACGTGCAAGCCCGGTAATAGGTTTTTTCTTATTTGAGTGCCTCTGAAATTCAATTAGTTAAGAGCAAGAATCGACGAATGCAGGAGTTTCTATGTTTCTGAAGTTGATATTTAGAACATTCGAATGGAACCCACATAGTTGTCGTCAGCTCTTTTCAAGTTACTATAATTGTCTAATTAGTCTTTCAAGGTCCCTTTGCTATCTTCTCGACTTCATTTCCAGCCTCCTTTCAAAATTCCATCAATAACCAACCCTCCTTATCTAGGTTTCAGCATGTTTTAAAGACAACATCCTGGTAGGATAAGAAAAAATCCCAAATATAGACCAAATTCTAAACATTCTATCGAAGATCAACGTTGTAAATTTTCCAATTTCAAATTTAGGGTTGCATCAGAATGATTTCCCGTGTTTGCCAGTTAACCTTATTATTGACACCAAAAGAAAGGTCAGGAGTCAAAATCATGATGTACTAATGTAGCTAATTTCACTACAGATCAGCGTCTGTCGATTCTCTGTCACATACTCATTCTCTTCTTCATCGAGTTTTCAAAATCTTCATCAAGATCTTTGCCGTCATGGATCTTTTTATCCGTCTCTTTCCTTTTTTACACAAAATTTTATGATCTCCCAATTTTCAATAAAGTGCACACCATTGCATGTAAGCGCTTAAGCGTGACATTAGCAAGCTCATATATGCTCTTTTATGAGAGTCTATATTATTCAAATACACATCAACAGAAGAAGGATACCATATCCAGGTCAAATATTAATGATGTAAATACGGCCAAATATCAAAAATGGAAAAATGGTAATCCATCAATCATAGAAAGATCATAAATAAGTTTGCATGACATCTCGGTCCAGCTCCACCACTATTCGTCGACAGGTTAAAACTAATAAATTACACTTTGTACCAATACAAAGAACTTATATTTGGATCAATACAGTGGCCACTAGCTTTTGAATGATTTTGAATATATGTAAAGTATATTTATATTTATCACTTGCTTCCGTAGAACAGAAGACTAGTTAATTAATTTTAAATCACTTAGAAGCACCTACCTACTTTGGTCTAGTTTTCAACATATGTAAAGGTAGACTAACTATAATAATAAATCAATGTTTAAAATTCATGTGCTATCTTTTAACACTATGAGATAAACAAATTTATTTTTATTTTCTAATGAAAAAATTAAAACAAAAGCCTTTTTTATATCCAGTGTTCTTAAAATTTACATAATATGTTCTATAAAGTATAAAGTACAATTCGATGCTAACTACTAACACACGTCTACTGATTTAAATACACAAGTACCGAAGTAGGGTCTCTCTCCTGAGTCTAGATACACATGATACACACACATATATATATATATGCACAATGATCGTCTCTGTCTATCTGAAGGCTGCAAGGGATTGTCCAGGTATTTCCTCCCTCCCTCTATTCTCTATCTTAGGGTTTTTTAAAATCCAGTCAACCAAAACAGTCAAACATCTAAAAACGACTGCTAGTCGCCAGACTAGTCGAGCGCCATGACAAACATGCATAATACTTGAGACAAAGCATATCAAAACTTCTACCGGATAAGAAAAATATTTCAATTTAAAAAAGTATGTATTGTTCAATAGTATACTTCAGTTGTGACAGTAATTACTCTATATAATCCAGATAAATTAAAAATATACCCAATAACTATAGGGACAAAATTCTGAAATTGCATAAAATGTAAACCTACCCTAAACGAACCGGAGGGGACACTTCAAAAGTAATTACAAATTCTATACCCAAACCATATCAATTAGAGGAAAGCAAAATAAATGTTCATAGCTAAATTTGGAGAGTTTCCCGCCCGTGTCTCACTACACCTACCTAGGCCAGTGAAGTGAGGCAAAATTAGACCAAAATACAACTGTTTCTGGATTCTGAACACTACCAGTACAATTACTACACTAATAGCCTATAACAAATATTCCCACCAGCTCTTGTTTCAGATCTAGGGCTAAACTTCTATCCTTTACTAAACCTTGTATTACAATTTCTTCTCCGATACATAAACTGTTCTCCCAACTTGTACATTACACCATCAAAACAGAATCCAATATCCCCACATTCAATATTTCTAACAAAAACAGGAAAAATTCTCGAGAAAAGCAAAACAGATTCAAAAACTACAAGCATAGGAAAGCGAATATCGAAACCAAAACATATACACCACAGTCAGCAACTAGAATTAATCGAAAAGAAAGCGTATACCTTTAGAATTGTAGTACTGATTCTCGATATCAACATCTTGCTCTTCAGCCTCCTCTTCCGAGTATTCAAATCCATAATCCTCCATATCAGCATCTGCCAAAACAAATAATTAATTAATAAACAAACAAATATATAAATTTAAAATCATTACTTCGTGTTGTATATAATCTGATGCTAATACAGTCTCGATCTCTATACAACTTGTTCTCTAATTTAATTAGGGTTTTGCTTACCGGAGCCCATGGTTCGATGACGGAGATTTAATCGGTATTTAAATTAGGGTTTTGCTTTATGCGGGTACTGATGAGTGACTGGTGCTGTTGGTATCTTCCCGTTTACTTCGGTCACTGCTATTAGCAAATATGTTTTTTTCTTTTTAAAGATAACGATCTCTAAGGTAATTCTTCGGTATAACGAGCTTAACGAGTTAAAATAAAATTTATATATAATAGATGTTTGGGCTAAAAACAAAATAAATATTTACATTACTTTATTAAAACTAATATATTATTGACATAACGGGTAAAAAAATTAACATATTTTAGGGATTTGGATTAAAACAAAAGCGCTTGTTTGACAAACTGCTTATAAGTATTTTATTGACTTATAACCCATAATTACTTCTGGCCGAGTGTTTATTGACCCAATTTATAAGTCAAATAAACAACTTATAAGTTAATAAATTGAATGTTATAAGTGACATATTTTTTCTCAACTTATTTTGATTTTTCAGTTTTTTATCAGCTTTTGTTTTAAGATATATTTTTGTAAATTTTTTTCTAAATTAAAACTCATGAATTAAGATAATTGCATTTAAAAATTATTTATTTTAGTTTATTAAAGTAAAAAAAAATCTCACTTGTAAGTAAAATTATCCAAACACTAATATAACTTATAGGTATTTATCTATTTATTACTTATAAGCCAATTATTCATTTTAAATTATAAATTACTTATTTTAAAAATTTTTAAACGGGCACTAAAACTAACACAGTGTATGACCTGTTCGTCAATCTAATAGCGGACTAAAATATAATTAATGTACTTTATGAATATATACCTGAACAAAATTAAAATCAAACTAAGAAATAGGTTTTGGTTTCTATAATCATCGAAGCTAAAACAAGAGTAAAGACAAACTTATTAATTCATTGAGTGGCATAATAAAGTAAGAGCCGAGAGACAAACTGGATAATTCATTGATCGGTATAACGGACCTAACGGGCTAAACAAGATTTTTGTATTAATTGTATTTAACTTGGATTTCAATACTTAATTTCATATTATATCCTTATACTATCTATACTATTCAAGATGAAATAATGAAAATTTTGTTGGTAGTCAATTTGGTAACTCAATTTAGAGTCGCGAGATATTTCAGATCAAATTAATAAGAACCATTAGATATAATCCTAAAAATTATTATATTGGGTTCATGACCGGTCCCGAGTTATAAGATGTCCCATGCGGTCACAATATTTTTTGCCCATATAATAACTCACGACTTAAAAATTATTATTCTCGCATTTTAGCTAGCAAAATCACCAATCAAGTCTTGAAATTAGAATTTGCAAGTATATCCTTCTCTATTGATATCATAACTAACCCATTCAACCGTTCTTGTGATATACTAGAGCAGAGATATGATTTAATCAATTTTAGCTTAGAAACAATTCATTCTGCAAAAGCCACTGTAACCGGAATAGTTAACAATATTCTGTAAGCAATTGTCGCCTTCCATGCTTTTTAGATAGTTCAACATATCAATCACCTTTTTTACTTCTACGGGTTAACATTCTTTTAAAATTTTTGGCTCAAGAAGTACAATATTTCCATCAATATCGAAAAATGGATAATTTTTTAAAAATTCTTCAACAGTTATACAAGAAGCCTTCAAACTATCGTCACTTAAGCACTTCAACTTTGTCAAATTATATTGAAACCCAAAAGTATGCTCATATATTTGAAATTGTTCAAAACTATATTGAAGTGATGTATCGACATGATCTAGCAACCATTTAAAAAAAATTAATTTTATAAGATTGTTCGGCCAATAAAATAACATCTTCTTCGCCAGATTCATCGAATTATTTCCTTTTCTTTTCAGCATGTTTTTCACGAAAATTATGTTTAATCCCCATCTCAGTTGTAATTTTTTTTTATCTTCATTAATACCTTTTTCGAAACCATGCTCTTTGCACTTTTGAAAATAAAAAATCGACCATTTTGTTCATATTTTAAACTATTATTTTTATGCAGTCCGGGTTACCATACATTTTTATTCCACTCCTTGAGGAATGGACCCGGATAACAATTTACCAAGTTTACAAGGCATCTCTCTGTGCATAAAATCATGACGTAAACGGTGAAGATCAAATTTTCCAAAATATTCGAAACCCTAAAATTTACCAAGTCTTTTGACAAAATCCCTTTGGTGACCTGTGCTATTCTAGTTATTTATGTAAATTTAAATTATATTATCTTGCCTCTTGCAATTGAATAAAAACTGTCAATTTATTTTTTAGATTTTAATTTTCTAGTGGTCTTAGTAAAAATAAACTATCTCCTAGACATATTAGTCTCCTACATAAATCCCTCTAGTTCTTTTAAATTAATTATGCAATCTCTCATAGAAATCTAGTTACCACTTGTAATTTTATTTTTGCAGTGTTCGCTTATAAGTTTTAATTGGTCTTTTTTGACCTTACTATGTCATATAACAAAGCACAAATGCTAGCCTAGCTGCCTTGTTAGGAAGCATTAACTTGATTTAGCAGAAACAACTCTATTTTATGCACATCTTGGCAAGAAGAGATTTGTCAAAATGAAAACAAAGAAATATCTCAGACCTAATAATTTATGATTTTTTACTTATTAATATTTTCTTGTCATCCTTGTAAAGATTTTCTTTCAAGTGAATGGTTTTTCTTAAGGTTTTATAAACTTGTCTAGGGAGACTGATTTCATGTAATATCGCAACAAACAGAGTAAACCTCTATTTTTTCTGAGCTGATCCAGAAAACAAATGTCCGGGAAATGAAGTAGATTGTTGTGATCATTATTAAAGGTTTGATCATTTACTTATGATCTTAATCTCTATAATACAGTATTTGATGTATTTATGTGACCTTTATCTTTCTAAACCCTCCCCGTTATAAAGCTGGGAACTAGTGAGAAAAACATCTTTCACGAGTTCCATCAAGATGCTAAAGATCTGTTTAATGTCACATGTGACTTGAAACTAGTTTGTGAAAATTTAAGAGATATAATTTGGCGACATAAAAGACAGATATGTATTGATTTTTAGTTGCTGCTTGATTTCCCGTTACACTAAATTCTAAAACTGTTTTATGTTATGATTGCTTTAATTAACAATTTCCGCACTAATGAGTAGTACCCATAAACTTCATTACTTTTTAGTTTTTTTGTTACCTGAAATGCCCATAAATTAAAGATTCGGGAGCAAGGAACTATGGAAGAAAAATAATTAAATGTAAGATCGGTTGAAAAGCCGTAAGAATATTTACTAATAAATGGTAAAAAAATGAAAGAATAAAGAGGTACTGAATTGTTAACAATTTTGTTTGTTGGTTAATAGAAACATCTTTGCATTTGCCGTATTTGTTTCCCTCGTGTTTGTTTTCCTCTTCCTTTGTAGGACAAAGAAGTTGGTAAAGTTGTATTCCCTCAATTATAAAGAAGGTATGTATTCTAAAATTTTGGGCTGTTAAATTTTCAATTTTTGAACTTATACCAGATGTAGTGACTTTGTAGTTCTTTTGATTACATTTTTGGCTGATATTTCTTACATGACAAATAGCTATTGATTATTTTAGAAAGGCTAATATAACTTTAATTGTACTTGTTATCTAATGAATACAACACAGGGGGGTGAATGTGTTTTAGGTTATTTTCAGCTTTTTGAACTGTTATGAATGGTGAACAAAATAATCTGTCATGTAGAGATAATATGCTTTAACATGAATAATAAAACATGCACATAAACACACTATCTTTCAAAAACTCACTTAATTTTATATTAAAATCAAGTATGTCTTACTACAAATTTTTTGGTTCTTTGTTGATAAAGAACTCAGCTTCTCTTTTGATAGTTACAAGATTTTTAGATCTATTTGTTACATCTAAAACAAAGCATCTAGTGATTACTTTATAAAATAGTAAACATAGGTTTTACACAACGTGCAATATTATGTACTAAACCCTACTTTAAGTTAACTAAAACTTTCTATGTCTGGTTTAGTGTATCTTTGCAAATTGTGCATGTCTGTTACTTTACTTTGTCAGTTAATCATGGCCTTTGATCTTGTACTCTTCAAGCTGCTTTTTGTAGATTTTTCAAATCAGTGATTGATTTTTTTGTTGATTGATAATCTTGGATATTTAACTGATCTACATTATGTACTTGAGTTTTACATCGAGATCTCCAATTTGTTATATAGAGAACTCGACATCTCGATAAGTATAATGACTTATCGAGATCTCTAATTACTCTAAAGTTGTTTGACTTATCGAGGTCTCTGAGTTCTCTATAAGAGAATTTGGCTTGTCGAGGTCTCTCATCTTCATGTCTTTATTTTGGCTTATCGATATCTCTGAGTTCTCTAGTGAAGAAATGACTTGTCGATATCTTAGAGATCTCTAGTGATAATTTGACTTATCGATATCTCAGAGATCTCTAGTGATGAAATGACTTGTTGATATCTCAGAGATCTCTATTGATAATTTGACTTATCAATATCTTAGAGATCTCTAGTGATATTTTGACTTGTCGATATCTATGAGACTTCTCTATAAGCTTTTCTTGACTTCTCGATATTATGTGACTTGTAGATTTCTTGACTCAGAATATTTTTCCCAAAACAGATTTATTTAGCTCCAAGCTTCTTCACAATGTCTCTGTGACATGATCTTCATGATCTTCTTCCAAAGTTTATTCTTAGGCTTAAGACTGTTTACAGAAAAATACTTCAGTCTAATCTATTTACATTTTACAGACTTAAGTAATACAATATAAAATACAAACTTAGATTACCATACAACTTACTTAGGGTTGTCAATTTGACTTAGTCTTGTTATAGTACATGCATGTCTTGCATAACAATCTCCCCCAATTTGTGAGAAGATTGCTTATCATAAATTCATGCATGTTAACAAGACTAACCCAAACTACAATAAAAAATAAATCTTTACAACACAAAATGGACAAAATTACAATCTTTAACATTGAGTGGTTCTAGAAGTTTTAACATGACATTCATTACATAAATTCTTCATAGCCTGGCTCCTTTCTGATGAGATCCTTAAGAGTTACTAACACTTCCATTTTTTTCTAAAATTTTAGTTCCTCTTAAAGCTTCCACAAGCTTGAGCCACTCATCTAATGAATAACCATTTAAGTAACCAACTCTAAATCTGGAGAATCTGCCAACTTTTATGTTCAGAAAATGTCTATCTTTGGAGAGTTTGCTCATCCCTTTTGGTTTAAGCTCATTTGATCTTTTCTCAATTCTTGCAAGTTCTTCTGCATACTTCCTATCTCTTTCTTCCTTTTCAGCCTTTGCCCTTACAATTTTCTCATCACTTTCTTTCACCCATACACAAAATACAGCTTTCCAGAACCTTGTGATTGTATCCTTATCCTTCATCAAACTGATCACTCTTTTGAATTTTGTGATTGAAAGTGTGTCCATTAGGTTACTGCCAAGTAAAGTGAAAGAACCATCATCATAATAAATTCTGACTTCTGTATATGATATAACCCAGACTCTGACTATTTCTTCAGCTAGCTGTTGAAAATATTCTTCATCTGCGAGGCACCAGTTTAGTGGCAGAAAGTCAGATTGATCATAGCAATTCCAGAGAGATCTTTCAGTAACTTGCAGTTGTTTTGTTTTTCTCCCAACAGATTTAAAATGAGTCTTGGTTGGTGATTTATATGAAGGTAGGTTTGAGATTTTCTTTAGGCTAGTTTGGCAGGTAGAGATCGGGATTTTGAGAAGAGAGTTTTCAGTTGGCTTATATAAGAATTTTGGCTTTGAGGTGAATGATGGTTGAGTGTTTGAGCTAAAGGGTTTAGTGGGTTAAGCTTGGTTGATTCGGATTGGTAGGGATTATTTTTGTTGTCCTAAACCATCTTCCTTCTTTTTCTTCCTTCTTTCATCCCATTTTTTCCTCTCATCTTCCTTCTTATTTTCATCTCCTTTACTCCCATCCTTCTTCTTATCCTTGCTGCTAGTTGCTCTTGAAAATTGACTTGAATTTGAGCCAGAAGGTTTTTGCTCATCATGCTTCTGCTCATCATCATCCTTGTCATCTTTTAAATTGAATTGTGTGGTTGGCAACATGGTGTCAACATTCACAAGATACCTTTTAAGTATTCTGATCATTTCTTCATCTTCGATTTTCTTGTTCTTTTTGTATTTCAAATCAGATTGAAGTGTCATGATCAGCCTCATATTTCCTTCGACACGGTTCTTGGGAGCATTGAAGATCTTGGTTTTAGAACAGATGTAGGCCACCTCTTACTTGGATACAGATAATCTTCAAGAAAAACATCTATTTAAGCCTTTTTAAGTTCATGAAGCAATTGGGTGTCCTCTGTGATGACCACATGTACCTTGTCAATCAACTACATCTAGCTCGGATGCTCTTAAGGTTCTGAGATTTGGAAGAGACACCTGGAGACATCTGTCCACACCAGCATAATTGATATTCACAACAATTCTTTTCTCCAAATAGTTATCAATTCTCACAACCACTGCCCTAATGGAGTTGATGTTCTTGTCCAATGCCCTTTTGTAGGTGATGTAGTTATTTTAAAGACACATCCTTAGGACGACAATAAGTTCACTGAATTCTTGATCTTAATTTGGTCCTTCTACAACCTTGATGAGTCTGTCTTTTCCTACATATTAGAATTGTTGAGATTGTGAAGACCTTTGGCCATGCTGAGTTGTTAGCTCTTTAGATTTAGATTTACCAGCATCCCTGAATTATTAAATCCTAGCCCCAATCTCCCCTAGTTTTGGGAACAGGCATGAGTAGGGGAGTTGGTATTTCTGGCCTTACAACTTCAGGCAATGAGGGAAATGGTATGTTTAGCTTCCCCATGATGGCTCCCAAATCCACAGAATTCTGCATTTGGAGATGCTTTTGAGAGTTCACCAGGGTTTTGATGTCTGTTTGTTGACTCTGCACCAAAGATGTGAGAGCTTGTACTTATGCATTTAGTGAGTCATTTAAGTTTTGGAGAGAAGACACTTACTGTTGAAGTTCTATAATTTGCATGGTGGATGAGGATTGAGATGTTGAGGAAGTAGAGACCCCAAAAGTATCCTGCACAACTTTCTTAACTTCTTCTATGAGCAAGGCTGAAGGAGTATATCTGCTAAAGTGTATTTGATCCAGCTTCAGTCTTGAGTCATTGGAGTGAGTGATATGTTTTTGAACTTGTTGATGCAGAGCTACAAATGAGGTTCTCAGATTCTTGACACTTGTTTATACTCCACTTAGATCATACCTAGACATTTGATCAGAAAAGGTTATGAATTTGTTCTTGATCTTTGTCCGTGAGGGAATGATTTGGTCCATCTTTTCTCTAACCATCCTCATAATCTTATCCTGATGCCCAGTTAGAGTGATTTGAAGTGCTTTTCCAAAGTTGTGGAAATCTTTGATTTAAGCTTTATATACTTCATTCACTGCATCATATACTTCCTGTGGGGATAAGGATCTAGACTCATCCCTGAATTTGGCTAATACATCATCCATTTCAATTATAAATTCTTTGTCCAACCATGCATCACAGTTTGCATCCTGACCAGCTTCATCAACAATTTTGGTATGTTGTTCTTCTACATCTGTCTGGTAGGATAGCATGATGGCTTGGTAGTCTTGATTAGACATGTTGGATGTGAGAAGATGCTGTGAAATTTGAGCAAGGCCACCAATTTGGTCTACCATGAGATCATCAATTGTGTAAGGTTGAGATGCAGCTTCTTGTAGCCATTGGGATATGAGGTTAGGTTCTTGTGGTTAAGAGGTGGAAGGTTGATTAGTTAGGTGAGAAGAAAGTAGGGTGATAGAACCACCTGTGACAGGAGTCACAGTTTGACTCACAGATTGGACTGTGGTTATGACAAGTTGTTGTTCTTCACTTGTGGTAGGAACCTCGAGTTGAATTGGAGGGGATTTGACTGGGTTACTGTCATGTGCACCAATCTCAAACCCCTGTGGTTCTTACAAAGCACTATCACATGAATGTGATGATCTTGCCTCTCCTATAGCAGGATCATTGGAAATTGTACTATCAGCTTCAATTGTTAGAGCAATTTCAGCTAGGATTTTGAGGGGAGTTGTTCCTATGACAGGAACCTCCAATTGAATTGGAGAGGATTTAGATAACTCCCCCTTAGGAGTACTACCCTCAAACCTAACAGCCTGTGAAAGATGATTTGCACATGAAGGTGCATCTGTAACCACCATGGGGTCTTCAGTAAAAACTGATGAATCCCCCATATTTGTGATGATGTCATCAAGGTCTATCCCATCTAGTAGCCTCTCACCATCTAAATTTGGTGTCTGGGTGGTGAGCAAGGTTTCTTGAACCTAGTCACTTGGAAGAAATTTTAGAGATAAGATTTTGAATTTCAGTGTTGAGTGTTGGTAGCTCCCCCTGAATAGATGAGGGAGCTTCAAGAGATGTGCTATCTTTGTGTGTGCCATCCTTATTTCTCCTCCATACACTTGAATTTGTTCAAGTGATGGTTGTGCAGACTCTTTGTAGGGTGCATTTGGGTTAATGCTCTTTTCAATAGTGACATCCTTTTGAGAGGATGCCTCTAGAGTCTGTTTAAGTCCCTTATTTACAACTACATCCTTTTGAGAGGATGCAGAGGTGGCTTGAGTGGTCAACTCTAAGTTTTTAGCTTTCTTTGGTTTTCTAGACCAAGGGTAACTCTGTTGGTTTTTGTTCCTCACCACTCCCATTTATAATTGGTAGGTTTGCCTGCTTTCTCTTCTTTTTACTCACTTCACCCTTTTGGGAGGATGAAGTGGTTGGTTTTCTAGCTGTTATTGGTATAGAAGAAATGGTCTCAGTATTGGAAGGTCCCTGTTGGTGTTCCTGTGTTTGTACTTCCACAAGTTCAGGAGCCATTGTTGTACTAGATTGAGCATTTGTCCTCATGTCCGACATGGGGTAAGGGTAAGTCTTAAACCTTTCCATCATTAAATGAGTGATTTTGAGACTTACAGTTACCTTGTTCTTTGTAACTAGTGATCCAAATAGAATTTTGAACACTTGCTTACAATTGCCTATTAATGATCTATCTACACCATCTATCAAATGTATGTCATTTACTTTATAGTTTGAAGCAGACATAATGAATCTAGGAAGAAATATTTCATTACCTCTTGATTCTAATGGCATTGCTATCCGTTTGGAAAGTTGGAGTAACCAAATCGAAATCTCAAGGAGTACTATCAGATTCTGTGTTCCATATCACTGCAGAAATCAAGTTTATTTTCTGAAAATTTATTTATTTTCGAATTATTTTTATTAAAAATATGAATTTTTGTTCGGATGATTGTTTGAATGATTTGATGATTGCATGTTGTAGAGCTTGTTTTCCTGATGATTTTCATATATCATACGTCTGATTTGGAGTTCAATAACATGCTCAAAAGTGGGTTTAATTCTCGAATTTTAAAATTAGGGTTTATAACCCGTATGAATGTTTTCAATTAAAATTTGGGGCTTTTTGATTTAGGGGTTATTAGCTGTTGATTTATAGTGGGTTATGTTCCTTATGAAATTGGCAATCGATTGGTATATAGCTCGTTAACAGAGGATGCTTGAATCGTAGAGAGTTGTTTTTTTAAGTTTTCGATGTTTCGCCGGAAATCGGCGATGTTCTTGGCAAATTTCCGGCCAAGTCTGGGGTTATTTGAATGATTTGAATGCACGAATAAGTTCCTGGTTGTCTGTAGATGTGATATGGTGCAGATGGTGAGGTGAGGGTGCCGGAATAGAGTTCTCCGGCCACCCCTGTATTTTCCAGCGACGGGGGTGTAAAAATTTCAGTTTAGTCCCTGGACTTTTGGGGACGATGAAGTTTGGTCCCTGAAGTTTCCAGAGTTTGTAAATTTAGGATTCCTGTTTTAAAAATTTTCAAAAATATGATTCCTATTTATTTTTATTATAAAAATTCGATTTTAATTTTTGAAAATTCCAAAAATTATTATTTTAATTCCAAAAATTATTTTTAATTCAAAAATAAATCTGAATTAATTAGTTAATTAATTTCATTTAATTTTTAATTGATTATTAGTCAATTAATTCGAAAATTAATTGATTAATTGATTTTAATTAATTATTTAATTAGAATTAATTATTTAAAAATGATTTAAAAATTCCGAAAAATAGTTTCGAGCTTTAAAATATTATTTAAAATTATTTTCAGGGCTCGATAATTATTATAAAATTGTTTCGAAGCCAGAATTGGCCAACAGAACCCTGTTTATTACTCCAAAATTGATCCAACGACCCGTTTTAATTCCAAAAAATGTTTTAAAAATCATTTTAAATATCTGAAAGCCTGTTTATAACCCGAGACTTCTTTATAACATTATATCATTGATTATGTGACGTGTTATGTGCTATATGTGAATTGGTGGTTAACTGTCGGTCTATATATTCGATGTTTACTTGTTTATTGCGTAACTTTCAATCCGTTAATCGGATTTGGGTAAAACGAAGGGTAGATAGAAGTATGTGTCGAATAGAATCGTATAAGTTGAATATTGATATATGCTTATGATCTGTGAGCAGAAGAGGCAAGGCGTAGGAAAGGAAAACAGGTAGTCGAGGAGTAAGACAGTGGTAATTGAAAGCGAGTGCAATATAGTAAGCTAGTACCAGGCAAGTGTTCTGAACTTTCTCGAGATATTGTAGTGATTGATAGTTCTGTTTTATATTGCAAGAGCTTTGAAGCACTAAACCCTAAACCCTGATTCCAGTTATTGATCTTGAGCCGTAAACATAATTCTTTCTAGACCATTGATTGTTGTATACCCAAATACGAACCTCAAATATATGATACTACTCCACAAATACATACAAACTAAATATCAAACACTGAACTAGATTGCTTACACACTCAAACCATTGTATCTTATGCTTTGAAAGGCCAAATCCTTGAAACCCTGAAATACCAATTCCTTTGTTATCCAATTCTTTCATTACCTAATAGCCAAGCTTTGGAAATGCCATATTGATCTTTATGCAGATTGAAACCATTTTCATTATTGAACGTCCAATGTTGTTAATGATTCTGTTTATTTTTTATTACTGCTTATTATGTTATTCTGTTATTATGTTAGAATTGGATTGTTTTTATAAAATTGTGAACCAGATTTGTGGTCAGACCATATAATGGTCAAGTTAGGCCAATGTGTGCCTTGGATCCAATAGTTAGAGCAGTGTTGTGTGCTTTGCTCGGGGTTAGTGCGGGACTGATCAGCAGCCTAACCTTGGTTTTTAAAATAAAAATATAATATCCAATTCTAAATCATAATTCATTGTTCACTTGATATCGTAACCATTTTCACCTGATGATCATTTTTCTCAGTTTTGTCATTGTGACTTGCTGAGCTAGTTAGCTCATTTGTGCAACGTTCATGTTATTTTCCAGTTAAAAAGGAATCGGTTGGTACCGAGGATCCCCAGTCCAGCGCGAGAGCTAGGGGTTCAGGTTGCTCAAGTTGAGCTAGTAGGCTTCTTTTGGGATAATTTAAGTTTGTAAAAGTTTGTAATAATGTTTAACGCTCAGTTCTGAGTTGGAATAGTTGGATTTGAATGTTTGTAATATAAGTAAGTGTGTTTGTCTTGTGTGCATACTTTAACCTGTTGCGGTCCGTGGTAGTTGGTAAGTAGGGTCACTGCATATTATTATTATTATCTTTATTATTGTTATAAGCAAGTTATAAATAATGTGTGTGTCTGGACCCCAAACTTCTGACCCGAGTTTGGAGGGCGCCACAGGAGGAGCATGGTTGATGACATTTTGTTGAGGCAGAAAGCACTAGGAATTTCTTATTGATTCTTAATGACAAACAATTACAGTTCTATGCATTGGCAGGTAAAATTATAACTTTTTATAGGTTTTTTATAATTTTCATTGAATGTTTCTGGATGCGTGCCAATTAATCTATGTTGTGATACAGAAATTGATGAGTTACTGAGGTTTATTGGGAAATCTTTGAAAAAATTTGATCACCTGCCGCAGCCTTCCGATACTTATGTGAATAATGGGATCAATAATTTGATTATTTAGGAAACAAGTTATGACATAACTGAGATGGAGAGGGAACACTGTAAATTGTTACAGGATTGTACCGAATAGAAGAAGAGCGTGTATAATTTTGTGATAAGTGTTGTAGAGTGTGGCGCCCCAAAACCCGGGGTCAGGAGTCTCGGAAGCCACGCTATCTAAACTTACACAACTCACACTACGATATGTAAATACTCACGCTTCACGACCCCACACTTAACACACACACACTACAGGTTATTGTCTTGGAAACGAACCATCATTACTAGAGAAATTTTATTACAATCCAAATATAATTAGTCTTACCGGGGGTGACCTTTAAGTAAGGTTAATCCATCGGCCGAATATACGTTTCTTATTTCTTATCTTACATAAACCATACTTATAAATAAGCCGAACTATAAACAACTGAAAACTAATCCAGCTTATTCCGACTACCTGAGGTACTGCACCAAACAATCTACGGAACAGCTGGCCATTTCCTACCCATTTCCTGGCTGTGGTTCTCATGGCAGGCATCTTGATTCACTGTTGTGTTGTGTCAATTTAAGAAAACAAGTGTGAGCTAAGATGCTCAGCATAATAATGTACAATATGAAAATGACTGTATAATAACATCATATATTATATATATGTTTTATTTAAAAGTAGATTTCTTGGTGTCCCGCACCTTCTTATGAAAACAATTCTTTTAAGGGGGTTTTATAACCTGCGAATACCTTAATAGTAATCCCAGCACCTAGGCTTGGGTTATGGTATTGCATATTAATTCCAATTGGAAGAGTTTGGACATCTCACAGGAGCCACCGCATACGATGATCAGTCGTCCTACGGAAGTAACCTTCTTTACTAGTAAAAGGACGAATACCGTCATCTCTCGGGTATCACCCTGGCCGCATTCGGGCTACATGTCCCATTTTCGGGTATGCACATACTTCACAAGTTCCTGAGTACACAAAGTACCTTCGCCTGCGGTACCTTTGGTAGCCCATCCAGCACACGTAGTACCAGAGTCTACCCCTCCACTGTCCTTCAACAGAATTCTATCAATCTCGGGAACTTGAACCACATCGAAGTTCCCCAAGCGTTTTGCTTGTTGATAGAGATAGTTTATCTTTTTAAATATAAGTGTACATATATGTATATACGTACTTCCGAGAATTTCGGAGGAAGTATTAGGGATGTGAGTTGACTGTTGTCAACATATAATTAATAAGGGGAAAAGTTTCTTCTAGAAACTATATTTAATATAACAATAAGTCAGAATAATATTCACCGATGATCTGAAATTATTCGAATAATACTTCTAAATCAGAAGGTATATCAGGATCTATGATCTTTCAACCAATAACAATCCTTAATAAATAATCATTACTTAAATAGTAGTCTATAAATAATTTAAATGATAATTGATATTAATCATGGCAAACATAGTATTTAAGCGATGATAGTAAAACAATCCTTTCACAACACAACAGTAAAAATGGAGTTGGATTTGTAAACTTGCCTGGGTATCTCGAGGTGGAGGATGCTCTAGGTTCCGCTCGGAAATCTATAACCATAAACATATTTCATTTCGTTAGGTTCCGTCCTAACTTATGATAACTCGCACTCATGTGCTACTCATTATACACCCTCTCAATTCATACTACCCTTAACATTTCTTTTAAGTCATAAACACTTTATGGTCACTTCATTTTCCTAAGTATCTTAGTTCATTCTCAATATCGACGTCGGCTCTGCTTAAGGATTCTTACGATTTCTACTCGCGCGGTCTCGGTTCCGACATTTTTATAAAATTGAGAAATCATTATTTTCACTTGAAATTTTTATTACAGTTAGGAAACTCCATATGTTACTATCTGTAAAAATTTCATGATTTATGAATACTTTTAAGTCTATCCTTTATATTTTCAAATTTCGTGATTCGTAGCAATTTTTGTCGCATAAAACACTTTTACTAAAACGATCACAACTTTTGATCCGTAAATCGAAATTAAGCGATTCAAGCGCCTAAACGATCCTTATAACATAGTCTATCTTAAAAAAAGGTTATTTATCAAGAATCTATAGTTTACGACTTCGAGACTTTCTGCAGAAACGTAAAGTTACGGTTTGTTGGTTTTAACGAAGTTACGTTTACGATCGGGGTTTCGTTTACGCCTTAACTATCAACACAACCACCAACAATCATCATATCATCATCAACACACAAACTCCTCTCTAGAACATCATGTTCTTGAGGCAACAACAACCAACCTTAAATCTACTTAGCTTAATCATCAAGATTTCATCAACAACACTTAGTAAGCTAGGTTTACTAACACCCACTAAATGGATCTTAAACATGAACCTTAAATAAAGTTAGGCCAAAGATTTTTACTTTTCTTAAAATCTTGAGATGTGTTCTTGAAGATGGTGGAGGCTTGGAAGTGCTTGGTATGATTTTTGGAACCTAAAACCACCATTAAAATCAAGAAACCAAAGAGAGGTTACTATTCACACTATTCACTAGTGAGTTTCTTGAATTTATTCCACCCATCAAACCTTGATAAAAAGAGATGAAAGATTTTTCTTACCTTAGTTTAGTTGCTAGGAGGCTTGGGAAATAATTGTGGGATTTTATAAGAACTAGAGCTTGGAGTTTTGAATTGCAATTTCCCTATTTTCTTCAAAATAGCCGAATGGGAGCAAATGGAAGTGGGGGGTATTTATAGCACTTGGTTGCTTCTCTTGGATGATTTCTAGGTTGTTTCTTGGAAGGTGACTTGATATCTTTGCAAGTTGATCTTCATTCTTCCTAGGATAGCTTTAGGTTTATTCCTTGTCTCCAAATCCATGGACATATCTTTGTAGCTTGCTAGCTTACAAGCTAAACTACAAGGTTAGCTCCTTAGCACACTATTTGCTAGCTAGCTTGGTCATCCTAGGGATAGCTCACTATTTGATGAAGTAACCATGGTTACTTCCTTACCATGGTTTAGTTAGTGCGTTACGTTTAATTTATCGTTTACGCGTTCGCTCGGTTACTTAAACGTTCTCCGCAATACTTATTCGTAAATGGTTCGCAATGTAATTTTTTTCGTATTTATTCCTTATATTTTTATTTATCCTAATTGAATATAAATCCGTAGGATTTTAATCTCGTAATTATATTGTGATTCCCGTAGTCCTTGATAAGACGTAATTACGGTCGTTTTTCAAAGTTCGTTTTCTTCGAAAACTAATAGCGTTTACATACACTCATTTGGTACGTATAGTTGTAATATCGATTCCGAAACTCATTTTCTTATGCACTATATAGTGTGGGCTCAAAAGTTTTTCCCGTCTGTCAGGGTTATTATTCACTAAACGTTTTACAGGGTTTCAAAAATTCGAGTTATTACAGTCTTCCCCTCTAACAAGGATTCCGTCCCGGAATCAACTAGAAAATAAGTGGGGATATCTATTCCTCATGGTGTCTTCAAGTTCCCAAGTCGATTCCTCAACATTTTGATTTCTCCACAAGATCCTAACTAGCTTCACCGTTTCGTTCCTCAGCACTTGTTCTTTCTGGTTCATTATCAAACGAATATTGTATCGAAAATGTTGCGCCGGGACCCGCGCAGGACAAACCGTACGCCGGATCGAAAAAGTCAAAACATGGAAAATGCTCGGAATATTGCAATTAGGTTAGGAAGGAGTTCTCAGAAGAGTTTCGGGTTCTAAAAACACAACAACGGATGACGTCGGTTGGTTCCCGTTTTTATAAAATAGATTTTAAATACCCGGATAAAGATTTTATAAAATTCATATGATTCCTATAAATTCATAAATCAACATAAAAATAATTAGAAAGATATGACAATTATCTATATTTTATTTTGGATATATAAAAATTAAAATACTAAATTAATAATATTTTTAAACATCCAAACACATTTAACACTTATCAAATAATTCACAGAATAGATACTGAACACATATAATCATTATTTATTAGCAACAATAATTACACGATATATCCCGGATATTACACCTCCAATGTGAATCCCACAAAAGTTTCAAATCAGTAACTATGCAATTAACTATGATATGCACAAAGGGTTGCCGAATCTGAGGAGGCAATCCACCAGCAGCTGCCTGAGCCAACACTTCATGCCATTTTTTATCATCATCCAACAGACCGTACTCCTTGCAGGCATCACAAAAAGGATTACAACAAACACCATTTACAATCCTAATGGACTCAAATGAAGTAGAACCACGAACCTTGGTAAACAATAATCTTAAAAACCAAGGTTCTCCTTATAATGAGCATAACAGAGACGGCCAATCTGCAAACCTCATTTTCTAGGAGCCCGTCTTCTCTTAATATTATTCCAAATATAATATCTAGATATCTCGTCGTACATGTACTTATGTGTACCAACATCCACAGTATTAAGCAAGAAAAATGCCTCCAACTTGCTTAGCCTATATTTCTCCCTTGTAGTAACTTTTTGCAAAGATTCATTCGCACAAAAGTACAAATTTTCTCCCCAGTAAGTGAAATGGAAGGCGTTCAACAGAAATACTCCGATAATGGATGGGAAATCCAAAAATCCTATACGCTGCTTCGGCACCACATAAGTATCGACCATCAAAATATGCATTAATCTCATCTTCACCTTGCTCCTCCTCCTCCCCTCGCCGACACCTCTTCTTCTTATTCACATACATGGTGGCAAGGTCATGACCTTTAAGACAATATTTAAATAAATATTTAAGGCTTATTGGATGACAACATATTTCCACATTGATATGACACTGATATTTGACCAATAGATCACGGTTATAAGGCACAACCTAATGGTTGTCTAAATCACTCTTACAAATTTGAACAATAACCTTTTGTTTGTGCCGCATGTAAATTGGAAATCCTCTCTCATCAAAAGTAGTCCGAGGACAATACCTAACAAACAAAGATTTATGTTATTCTTTAAAAAAGAAATTTTTTATTAAGAAACAAAACTCTAAACACCCACTTCTTTGGAAAATGACATATACAATGAAATTCTTTCATGCAAGAAGATTTCAAGTTCTGCAATCTACATGGGCCATGAATCATAACTCATTGACAGCCGCATAGCCAACCGAATATAATAATGGGTCAGGAATCTCTGCAGAAACGTACTTATCCACATTCAACTTTAAATTTTTCTTGGCAGCACTATCAAGCCATATTAACATATGGGCATGAGGTAGGCCCCGCTTTTGAAACTCGACAACGTACATAACTGGGAAAAAATACGAATAAAGCACCAAACCACGAAAAGTAGAAAAAGTAAAAAAGCAATGAAATATGTAATATATTTATATCTTCAAATTACATACCTCCATTACAAACACCAAAGTAGGCCTTACTCTTTATATCTGTCATCAACTGCTCAAGCTTTAATCTAAACACCCTAGAAACTATGTTAGGACAATTAGGAGATATACAACCAGGCACAAACTTGATCATCTTCTGAATCTCATCCCACAGCAGATTAGATGTCATCGTGAGAAATATATCAGGATGACCAACATATTGACACACAGCTAACGTATCCTGAAAATTTTGATGCATGTATCTTTTTGAACCAACAAATCCTGCTGGAAGGATAATTCCTTTACCTGTATTTGACGTGTCCACATCACCTCTAGGAACAGAATCACAAATATGGATGTACAATTCATTGCGTATAGTGGTCTGATGCGTTCTAAACCACCAAAGACGTGTTTGTTTAATGGACGAAAAGGCATCCACCAAATACTGCTTAAACAATCGCCCACCAAGGCGAGGAGTAAGACCTGAAAATGATAGTACTATTAGAATTCTTAAATATAAATTACCCAAGAAAGAAAATCGAAAAACTAACAACACGTATATACCATTATGTTGCCTAACTTGGAACGAATAGGAGTAGTGATCTTTCAATGATATATAACCACGAACTTTAGAAGAACTATCATCACTATTCTGAAACCTGATTTTCATGTGGCATCCATCCTCACCCCAAGGAAATAAAAATGGATATTGAAGAGCCATCAACTTTACATGCATATAGGAGACACGAAGCAACCCTTTTATTTTGTCATCGACCATAATATCACGTTCACCACACGTCTCATCTGTGTCACCAACCATTATCCCAGCCACCTCGTCAGTACTTGAAAAATTAGTTTCCCACCCACTCTCAAATTTGATCACCTTAAGAGTAATCTCTAAATCAATAATTTCATCACTCTCATAGTGATCATGTTGCTGCCGAAAATTTCCATCCAATTCATTAGTTTCATCCAACATCGTAATGAGACCCTGGACAACACCCGCATCAACAGTGTTCCTATCCTCACCAGTTTCCCAACGAAAATGATTTTCAACCTCATTCACCGTGTCATATACGTAAAGATGATAAAATTTAGGAGTCTCATCATCATTTAGTATTAAAGATCCAAACACATGATGATTTTATCCATTTAACCCGTAAACATAAGGTTCTCTACCACTGTTTATAGAATGATCAATATTACCACCACTGGACGTGAAAGCAAACATCGCATTATATAGGTGTATCAATCTGTGAAAGGCAGGCCCTTGAGTCATGTCATTATACAAATCCATCATATAAAGAGGAGTGGGAGGAACCACAGGCAAACTCACAGCACCTTTTATACAGCAAAGTGAAATAACTGGAGGGCCTTTAGTGATAGCTTTATTAACCCCTTCCTCCTTTCATATCCGAGCACCGCAATATTTACACATGGAAGAAGGAGCCCCAAGCGAGGCATACTCCTCAGGAACAAAACATTTTTCATGGGTTGTCTGGCGCACAGGAGTAAATGAATCCATATTAATATCACTATCTTCAGGAATGTTAGGGCTAAAACACGCGCTAATATTCACGCAAGTATACGCGATCGCAAGTAATATAGAATAAATTCTAATTCGTTCCCACATGGATAGGTTTAGGTTAATTTCAATCAATGTATATATGCAACACTAGTATGGTTATTATCCAATGCTAAGATGAATAACAAATTGAGGTGATTTATACTAAATTAACTAAGAGATTATACTAAAGAACATAAACTAGGAGATTAAATAGAGTTGAATAATATATGATACAAACATGGGATTCTAGCTTCATTAAATACTTCATTCAATAGCCTTTTCGTTCTTAACCTTAGCATGTAATGGTGATGACACTAATCAGATAACACGAAACTGATAAACGCCAACTTTCGTTGTACGAATATCATACCACCAGACATCCACAAAAGAGATAGAAGCTGAATAGACACCAATTATATTGAGACCCTATATGTCTATAGAATTTGACAACATAACGGTTTAATGCACAAGTTATCTCTCGTGATTACATAGGGCAAGTAAGATGGTTAAAATTACCTACGAATCATGTATATCACATACATGAACCTATGCTAGCATGGCAAGTTCTAAACCCTTAAATTCACTTTCGCTTCATTAAAGATTAACACGCTATCTTATAAGTTCGCGATACTCATAAGACGAATAAGCACAACCAAAACTAGGTTATCATACAATCACCACACACTAAGGCATCAAAACTAATTAATTAAAGAAATCCATAAATAAATTCTTTATAACCCCACGATAACGATTAGCCCATAATCGGACTCATCATGAACGTGGGTTTCGATGAAAGCATGGTCTAATAAACATAGTCTTTATACTTAATAAAACTAAGTACGAAACAAGAGTAAAGGTTCATGAATAAGAAAACTAGCATTCAAAGTTACAACTTAAAACAAAGAATCACAAGAATAAACTAGATCTTCTTCGCCTTGGTTGAATTGTGCTCTACGGTCTTCTTACGCCTTCTCCTTAGCTCTGGTACGTCTCCTTTCGAAAAATGACCTTAAATTATATTTATATAGCAGCCCATGCAAAGTAGAAGTCTTCTAGATCAAAAGCAGAATAGGAACAAAATTTTCTTTTCTCGACCTGGCGCGGCCGTGCGCTGACATTCTGCCTTCCCGGCGCGGCCGCACGCTTCTCAGCGCGGGCGCGCTGTGCCTCTGAAAAAATTTCCAGACTTCTTCCTTTCTTGCTGATTTGAGTTGGTCTTTCAGGAGCTTTTATTCTGGACACCATCCTAACACCAAATTAGCACTAAAACCATGCTAATTCACCTGGTTACCTGGTAAATGCCTGAAATGCAAAAACACTATAAAAACACATTAAAAACACTAACAACTTGAGTACAAAACACTAATTCAAAGCTTTACGGAGCGTTATAAAGTGTCATAAATGCCACTCAACATACCCCCAAACTTGAATTAATGCTTGTCCTCAAGCAAAAATAGACTCAAAGAACAAGAAATAAAAATGTATGAATGCAAACTATATGAATGCAACGATCCCCATAGAATAACTAACCCAATCAATAAGCAATCTCTCAGCAAATGCGGTTATTCGCACAAAGATCAATAAAACCCCACAAATCAACTTTCAATCCAGAAACGTGCATGTGTGCAAATGCTTACAGATATACTATCGCAACTAGATCAATAATCATGACTCACTACTCAGCAAAGCAATCGCAAGGCTATAAATAGAATAAAAGCTAGACTCAAAATAACTTATAACACTTCAATTTTTATATCGGAGGTTACATGGATTCACGCTTTTATTCATAACACAAAAACAACACAAATATGCTTATTTGATCGTACAATGAGCAAGGTCCACAAAAGACATATATAATAATACCCATATAGCGAGCGTTAGGTTAGTGAATCCCAGACTATAAAAATCCTTAGGTCACTAGGCACAAAGTCCCCTAAGAACCCACTCGTGATCAATTATGCATAAACACATTTTTTTTTCTTTTTTTTCTTGTTTTTTCCTTTTTTTCTTTTCTTTTTTTTTTTAACAAATTTTTGAACGAGTGCGCTTCGCTCCATCTCGCTCAACCCTAGACTACTCATATAAAATGAGCCGGCTACTAGCCATAACAACTAGCAATGAAATCCACTTTTTAATATCCATGTTATTTTATCATTAAGAAAATATCCTAAATTCTAAATATAAACATGCGAATAAACCTCGAAAAATAAATAAACCATGACCATGATCTAGCCCTCAAGTAACCTATAAGACTTAGTGAAATACAATTGTCTCTAGCATGTGAATCAACTCGATAAGACTTAACATCACTAAATACGACATCACTACACTAGCATCAATATCACCAATCAATCGGCAAAATCATCTACGGGATCATGTTATTATGCAAATGCATGAAACTATATGAACAAATTATCATAAAAACTACAAAAATAATAAAAAAATTACTACATGGCAAACATGCAGCTACATGAACTAAACTAGCATGAATATAGAAACTACATGTGACTCACACAAAACACATACTCCTTAACTACTACCCCCAAACTTAAAATATTCACTGTCCTCGGTGAAGGTAATAGCAAGGAAACAGGCATACATAATCAGAACCAGGATCATCACCCACAATGGGTGGAGTGTCAGGAGTGTTTGGAGGTGGATACACCGAGTTCTCACCAAATACTAGCCACTGGATGTCAACTCATGTGGCTCTGAAAGTAGTCCCCAACTGCCTGGGTGAGGTCATATGCAAACCTGCTATAGATGTCTAGCTAGATGCCTATAGTGTGTCGAACTCAAACCAGCACTGCCCTATACTTCCTCCTGCTGCTGCTGCTGCTGCGATCCCGAAGGACCAGCCTTCTCTCCCAACTAAGCTCTCCAAGTTGCTCGACGAGCCTGCGAAATCCCAGCATAAGTCTGATTCGCTGACCTTCCACCTGGCAGATGGTCATAAGAATAACCAAGCCCCTTAGGATCGGGCTTCCCACCATACCACTCTGTCATGTTCAACAGTGTTGAATTATCAATCGGAGCACTAGGGAGCTGCAGCTACTCATATGCGGGCTAACAAACTCCAACCGCCACGCATAACTTCATCACAATGGACGCATAGGGTATCGAACCTATAGTACTCCCTTTGCAAGAACCTCAGAATACCCTGATGGATCACCATCCCAAGATCCACATAATCCCCCTGCAGAATACCCCACAACAACCGTGCACGCTCCACATTAATCTCATGCACATGAGAAGATGGCATGATATTAGCATAAATAAAAGGATTCCATGCGCGTGCAAACCTGTTCATGCACGAGGCAGGGAACGTGGTATACTCGCTCGTGCCCTTCTTGAACTTCCAATGCGTCTCAGGCACGCACAGGGTAGCAACAATCAAATCCAAGTTAAACTGCTCCGGATTTTTCTCATTCCAGTTTTCCTGCTCCTCCTTCCTCTCGGGCTGCTCAATCACCCTACGAATCGCTTTCGCACTGTAATCCACCGGCATCCCCCTCACCGCTATAAAACCATTCTTCTCCGCCTTAGCATTGGCATAAAACTCATGCACCACACTCTTAGGTATGGCAGCGGGTGTCTCACAGAAAATAACCCAGCCCATCTCCAATATCATCTCCAACAACTTACCATCCTTCCCCTATGGCAGAAAACCATGCTCCTTGGCTATAGGCTTCGAAATTAGCCTCACATACTCCGCCTCAGCCTCGGGAGTTGAAAACCTAGGCCTCACACCACCTGCACTCGAAAAATTGGCGGTGTTGCTGCTTACCTTAGTTTGTTGTCTTTTTGGTGCCATTGAGATTGAAAGAGATTGAGAGAATACAAGTTTGTAAGAGAGATTATGTGTTTGAGAGTTTTGAGAAGTGATGGAGAAGTTTGTGTATAAGTGTATGTATATATAGCAGATTAGGAGAGAATTAGTTATAGAAAAGGAGTGGAAATTAATTATGGGAATAATGGGAATAATGGGTTTGATTTGGAGAGGGAATTTTGGGATGTGGAAGAGTAAAATTCGGGTGGGAATTGATTTTGTATTATAATCCCCCAATTTTCTCTTTATTCTGCTATTTTTATTTTTTTTCGAACTCAGGAACCCGGCGCGGCCGCGCACTAGATCAGCACGGGCGCACTCAGTTTCCGTCATTTCAGCGCGGCCGCGTACTAGATCAGCGCGGGCGCGCCCAGTTTCTGGAATTTCAGGCGCGGCCACGCCATGCTACTGTAGTTGGCACTGAATTTTTTTATTTTTCTATTTTTTTGTATTTTTTCTCTTTTCTTTCTGCTCCCTCTATCTACTAATGAACAACATACTTGGGTTGCCTCCCAAGAAGCGCTTGGTTTACGTCGTTAGCTTGACGTAAAATCTTGAGATCAAGTAGTCAATAAAAAGGCACTAATCACCTCACGGTTTTCTGTATCCCCATAGTATTTCTTCAATCTCTGACCATTTGCTTTAAATGTTTGGTCTGGATCATTCTCAAAAATCTCCACAGCTCCATGCAGAAACACAGTTTTGATTATGAAAGGCCCGGACCATCTCGACTTCAATTTTCCAGGAAAAAGACGGAGACGAGAGTTAAACAATGAACTTGTTGTCCAAGCACAAATGACTTGAGCACTAAACCCCTATCATGTCACCTCTTAACTTTCTCCTTGTACATTTTGTTGTTTTCATACGCTTAAAGCCGAAATTCGTCGAGTTCATTCAATTGAAGCATTCTCTTCTTACCAGCTACATCCAAATCAAGGTTCAACTTCTTCAAAGCCCAATATTCTTTATGCTCGAGCTCCACAGGCAAATGACACCCCTTACCATAACCCAACTGAAATGGTGACATTCCCAATGTAGTCTTGTATTCTGTCCTATACGCCCAAACAGCTTCATCAAGCTTTAAAGACCAATCTTTCCTTGATGGACACACAACTTTCTCTAGAATATGCTTGATCTCCTGTTAGACACCTCTACTTGACCATTAGCCTGAGGATGGTAGGTTGTAGTGTTAGTCCCTTAACAATATAACAAGAATTACAGAAGGGGGGTTGAATGGAATTCTTGAAACTTTTTCTTCAATAAAAATGTTCCTACTCAAATATATATATAGTGTGAATTGATTAGCAGAATGCGGAATAAAAACTTAAATGAATTAAAACACAAGTAATTAAAAACCAAGAGTCTTTAAAAAATTTCTAGTGGATTTGAATGATTCCACCAGAGATATATATTATATATCGAGAGAACCCTGTGTGCAAAATACTCACAGCTGCTTACAATAATTGAACAACAAAGACTGCAGAGAAATGCTAAGAATTCTGCTTACAAATGTTTCTCTGCTATGTTACTTAGATCGATAGTTTCTTAGTTGCTACTTCTTGGTTTATATATCACCAAGATTACAAAGTAATGAGACAGGATAATAAAACAAAACTATCTAGTCTATTACAATGCTACTTCATTACTCTATTCCAGCATCTTTGAATATCTTCATAATAGCATGGAAATGGCAATGCTTCTTTGTTCTCGAAAACCCAATTGAATAGGCTACCACATTCTATTTGCATCCACTCGACGTATGTGACTGTGTTGTCATTGTCAACGGATATTTGAATTCTTTATCCGTCGGGTTCATGATCATCCGTCGAGTTATTGATCATCCGTCGGGTTGTCTAGTTGATCATCCGTCGACTTCAATGTAGTTTATCCGTCGGGTAGCAATCTGGCACTTGACTTCATTTCATTTATGCAGAATTACAAGACATCATCTATGTACAATTGATCAACCTATTCTGCATATCTAGTTGAAGTCAACATGACTTGAATACTACTTACAGATTCTATACAATGGTGTATGCATAAATATGCTACAGTCTTATTGTTACATAAGCTACTCACTCGATGGATAATGAGTTATCATCCGTCGGGACTATAATTAGTCATCCGTCGGGACTATAGATCTTATCCGTCGAGTGCTACATAATTTCACTAAGTAAAATCTGCCAAGGTGTTTTGTTCATGAAATCATCAAGTACACAACATATACACAACATGTAGGAATGCAATGATTCACATTATATCTTTACATCATGGCAGTGAATTTGTGATTGCAAAAATGTTATCCCTCATCACTGATTATGACTCTTGAAGTCCCAAATCTTGTGAATATCTGCTTATGAGGAAAATTAAGCACTACCTTCACATTATTTATTGGAAAAGCCTTGACTTCAACCCATTTCGACACATAATCGACCGCCAATAAGATATACTGATTATTACAAGATTAGACAAACGGCCCCATAATGTCTATTCCCCACACATTGAAGACATCAACCTCGAAAAGCACATTAAGAGGCATCTCATCCCTCTTGGACATATTACCCACATGCTGGCATCGATCACACTTCAAAACAAATTGATGTGATCCTTAAACAATATAGACCATAAAAATCCCGCTTGAAGGACTCGAGCTGCTGTCTTCTCTCCATCATAGTGGCCTCCATAAACAGTTAAATGACAGTCTTGCAAGATCCCCTCCCTTTCGCTATACGGAATACATCTCCTAATGATTTGGTCAGCTCCTTGCCTAAACATATATGGTTCATCCCACATGTACCACTTCACCTCATGAAGAAACTTCTTTCTTTGAGCATACGACAAGTCAGGGAGGCATGATACGACTCACAAGATAGTTCACAATGTCTGCAAACCACGGTTCTTCCTCTTGCACTCCAAACATCTGCTCATTGGGAAAAGACTCATTTATTAATGTCTTATCCAGTGAAGTTGCACTTGGATCTTCCAAACGAGAGAGATGATCAACAACTTAATTCTCAGTACCTTTTATGTCCTTGATCTCCAATTCAAACTCCTGAAGTAAAAGAACCCATCTGATCAATCTAGGCTTCAAGTCTTTCTTCGAGATGAGATATCAAATTGCAGCGTGATCAGTGAAAACTATCACCTTCGTCCCAAGCAGATAAGATCGAAACTTCTCAAAACCGTAGACAATACCCAGAAGTTCTTTCTCAGTAGTAGTGTAATTTAGTTGAGCACCATTTAGGGTCTTACTAGCATAGTAGACCACATGAAATATGTTGTTCTATATCTGCCCAAGAACTGCTCCAACTATATAGTCATTTACATCGTACATCATCTCAAAATGTTCATTCCAATCAGGTGTAGTTATGACAGGTTCCGTGATTAAACTCTTCTTCAAAAACTCAAAAGCAGCTAGGCACTCGTCATCAAACTTGAACGGGACATCCTTCTCAAGAAGATTGCACAAAGGTTTAGAAATTTTTGAGAAGTCCTTGATGAACCGCCTATAGAAGCCCGCATGACCGAGAAAGCTGCGAACTCCCTTAACATAAATTGGTGGAGGAAGATTTCGATGACCCCCACTTTGGCTTTGTCCACCTCAAGACCCATACTAGAGACCCTGTGACCAAGAATAATGCCCTATCGCACCCTAAAGTGATATTTCTCCCAGTTGAGAACCAAGTTGGTCTTAATATACCTTTTAAGAACATCGCCAAGATTCTGCAAGCACTAATTAAATGAATTACCAAACACAAAGAAGTCATCCATGAACACCTCCACATTCTAACCAATCATTTCAGAGAAAATAGTCATCATACATCTCTGAAATGTGGTCGGTGCCCCACATAAACCAAAGGAAACTCTCCTAAAGGCGAAAGTTCCAAATTGACAAGTGAAAGTAGTATTTCCCTGATCTTCCGGGGCAATGCAAATCTGATTATAGCCCAAATAGACATCCAGAAGACAATAGTACTCATGCCCAGCCAATCTGTCAAGCATCTGATCGATAAAAGGTAGAGGGAAGTGATCATTTCTCGTGGCCTTGTTCAGCTTCCTGTAGTCCATGCAAACTCTCCACCCCGTGACTGTTCGAGTAGGAATAAGCTCATTCTTCTCTTTAGCAACAACGGTGATACCCCCTTTCTTTGGTATACACTGAACTGTACTCACCCAAGAACTGTCAGAAATGGGATAATTTATCCATGCATCCAGCCACTTAAGAATTTCCTTCTTCACAACTTCTTTTATGATAGGATTTAGCCTTCTTTGTTGCTCAACAGTAGGCTTGCTACCTTCCTCTAGCATAATTTTATGCATGCAATAAGAAGGGCTGATTCCCTTGATATCTGCTATCGTCCATCCAATTGCCGATTTGAATTCTCTCAAAATTCTCAAGAGTTTTTCCTCATCACTACCTGAAAGGTTAGACGCAATAATAGCATGCAAAGTAGATTCCTCACCCAAAAAAACATACCTTAAGTGTTCAGGTAATGGTTTAAGCTCAAGTGCAGGAGCTTCCTCAATAGATGGCTTGAGGCACTTGGGAGATTTGTTCAGCTCCTCCATTCCAAGAGATTTAAAAGGCATTTCCATCTTCCTTTTCCAGGGAGAAGCATTCATATATTGCAATTTCTCATCACCTTCATCATCTTCGCTATCAGAATTCCCCAATAAGGTCTTTTCTAAGGCGTTAGACCTTAGCAATTGATCAAGTTCTAAAGTAACCACAGAATCGACCAACTCCACCTTTAAGCACTCCTCATTTTCTGTAGGGAATTTCATGGCATTGGACACATTAAAAGTTATATCCTGATCCAACACTCACATGGTGAGCTCACCCTTTTGCACATCTTTCAAGGTTCGGTCAGTAGCCAAGAAAGGTCTTCCCAAGATTATGGGAATTTTCTTATCCTCATCGAAATCATGAATTATAAAATCAGCCGGAAAGATGAGTTTATCCATCTTGACCAATACATCCTCAACATTACTCATGGATAAGTAATAGAACGATCGGCCAGCTGCAAGGTCATGTAAGTAGGCTTTTATTCCAGGTAATTTCAACTTCTTGAAGATTGACAAGGGCATCAGATTGATGCTAGCCCCCAAGTCACATAAGCATTTGTCAAATGACACATTTTTAATAGTGCAAGGGATAGTGAAGCTTCCAGGATTTTTAAGCTTGAGAGGTAACTTTTTCTGCAGCACAGCACTACACTCCTCCGTGAGAGCAACTGTCTCTAAGTTATCAAGATTCACCTTCCGAGAGAGTATACCTTTCATAAACTTCGCATAACTAGGCATTTGTTCAAGAGTTTCAGCGAAAGGTATGTTGATGTGAAGTTTTTTGAACACCTCCAGAAACTTCTCAAACTGCTTATCCAACTTTTTCTTCTGTAGCCTCTTAAGAAAGGGAGGTGGAGGATAGATTTGTTTCTCCCCTGTATTACCCTCAGGAGGAGTGTGTTCAACAGTAGTCTTCCTTGACTCCACTTCAGCTTCCTTCTGCACTTCTTCCTCATCTACAGCTTCTTCATCCGAAACTTGAGAGTGTTCGGGATTTGCAACCTTCCCGGACCTTAATATAATTGCCTTTACCTGCTCCTTAGCTTCCCTCTTTCCTGGCATTTCAGTGTCACTAGGGAGTGTACTAGGTTGACAATTTAACAAGGCACTGACAATTTGTCCGATTTGATTTTCCAAGGTCTTGATAGAAACCACTTGGCTCTTGCACATGAGCCTCAACTCCTCCAATTCAGATTTTTATTAGACTGTTGCAGCTGGAGTTGTTGCCTTGGTGCATATTGCGATTGCTGAAAACCATGGGGATTGTACTGCTTTGCCGGATACTGCTAATAAGGCTGCTGAACCGCATTCTGAGTGTTGCTCCAGCTAAAGTTAGAATGATTATGGTTATTAGGATGATAGGTGGTTGGTACAGGTTGCTGTGACCTCTGGAAGTTGCTCGTGAACTGAGCTGATTCACTAGAAATGGCACACTGATCAGTCTCATGGGCACCAGCACAAAGCTCACAGACACTAGTGATCTCATCAACTCCATAATTAGACAGAGAATCCACCTTCATCGTCAAAGCCTTAAGTTGAGCAGCTATGGCAGTAGCTGCATCCAACTCCAGAATTTCTGCTACCTTACCCTGAGATAGTCGCTGAGTAGGATTCTGGTATTCATTAGCATCCATCGGTTCAATTAATTCATAAGCTTCATCGTAGCTTTTAGCCCATAAGGCTCCTCCTGATGCTGCATCGAGCATGGGTCTAGAAGTAGCACCCAAACCATTATAGAAATAGTTAATAATCATCCAGTCAGGCATCTCATGATGAGGACGCTTCCTAAGCATCTCCTTATATCGATCTCAAGCCTCACATAAAGATTCTCCAGATTGCTGAGCAAATTGAGTAAGTGTGTTTCTGATTGCAGTAGTCTTCGCCATGGGAAAGAATTTGGTTAAGAACTTCTGAGCAAGATCCTCCCATTTGGTGATAGACCCTGGTGGTAGAGAATGTAACCAACACTTAGCTTTATCCCACAGAGAGAATGGGAAAAGCCTCAACTTAATAGCATCTTCAGAAACTCCATTGAACTTGAAAGTGTCACAGATCTCGATGAAATCTCTGATGTGCATGTTGGGGTCTTCTGTCGGAGAACCCCTAAACTGAACTGAGTTCTGTATCATCTGAATCGTGCTCGACTTGACCTCAAAGGTATTAGCCGAGATGGTTGGTCGAACAATGCGAGACTGAATATCATCGATCTTCGGTTGAGAGTAGTCCATCAAAGCCTTTGGATTCGCTTCTGGTTCTCCCATTGCAATAAGAGCCTCTTCTTCTTTCTCAACTAAGATCTCTTCCTCAAATTTCTCCTCGACTACAACTTCTTCCTCAGCTTGATCCAGTGTCCTCTTACGAGACTGAGAACGCGTATGCATACACGCTCGCTAGAGTACCTGAAACAAGATAAGGAATTAAGTAAGTAACAATGTCCGAGTCACTGAACTTTAACGACTAATGATGACAAACACATAAACTAAAAATTAACACCGATATCCCCGGCAACGGCGCCAAAAACTTGTTAGGGCTAAAACACGCGCTAATATTCATGCAAGTATATGTGATCGCAAGTAATATAGAATAAATTATAATTCGTTCCCACAAGGATAGGTTTAGGTTAATTTCAATCAATGTATCTATGCAACACTAGTATGGTTATTATCCAATGCTAAGACGAATAACAAATTGAGGTGATTTATACTAAATTAACTAAGAGATTATACTAAAGAACACAAACTAAGAGTTTAAAAAGAGTTGAATAATATATGACACAAACATGAGATTCTAACTTCATTCAATAGCCTTTTCGTTCTTAACCTTAGCATGTAATGGTGATGACACTAATCAGATAACACGAAACTGATAAACGCCAACTTTTGTTGTACGAATATCATACTACCAGACATCCACAAAAGAGATAGAAGCTGAATAGATACCAATTATATTGAGACCCTATATGTCTATAGAATTTGACAACATAACGGTTTAATGCACAAGTTATCTCTCGTGATTACATAGGACAAGTAAGATGGTTAAAATTCTACCTTCCCGGCGCGGCCCGCGCGCTTCTTCAGCGCATGCGCGCTGTGCCTCTGGAAAAATTTCCAAACTTCTTCCTTTCTTGCTGATTTGAGTTGGTCTTTCACGAGCTTTTATTCTGGACACCATCCTAACACCAAATTAGCACTAAAACCATGCTAATTCACCTGGTTACCTGGTAAATGCCTGAAATGCAAAAACACTACAAAAACACATTAAAACACTAACAACTTGAGTACAAAACACTATTCAAAGCTTTACTGAGCGTTATAAAGTGTCATAAATGCCACTCAACAAGGAACCACATAATCGTATTCACCCAAACTATCGCTACAACCTGCAACGTTTAAGTTTTAAAGTAAGAAAATATATGATGTAATTTAGTTTCACTAACAGCACTTAAAAACCCAGCTCACCACTAGTCTCAGACCCACATCCATCATAATCAAAACCATCAGAACCCTCACTCCACACTGACTGATCAACAAAATTGGCACCTACATTTTAACAACCATATATAAGCATGAACCAAATTAAACACTGTTAATCTACAGTGCAGGCCTATACACCCAAATAAAATCATACCTTCATTAAAATCATTACTTTCCTCGTCTCGATGAAGACCATCCTCTCCAAATATTGTTTGATCAGAACAACTAATATTCTCTTAAGCTTTCCGCTTCAAAATCCATCATGCATTACAAGACCTTATATCCAAAGGGGCACAAAAATCTAAAGTCCTAGAAACCCTTCGATGCCAATTTGTATTAACTACATTTCAAACATAGGCTAATAAGTCTGAACACATAACAACACATTTAAGAAATCATAAACCCACTGTAGGATGATAATGAAATATTATATTTAATATGTACCTCCTCCCACGCCTTCACTTAATCTGGGATAGAAAGATTTTCCTTTACCCGACAGAGGTGTTGAATGACATTTATGACACTTTATAACACTCCATTAAGCTTTGAATTGGTGTTTTTGTACTCAAGTTATTTGTGTTTTAATATGTTTTCTAGTATTTTTACATTTCAGGCATTAATCCGTGTTAGGTCACACAACACTGTAGAAGGGGGTTGAATACAGTGTAGAATACAATCAAATCGATTTCGAACAAAAGTAACAGTAAACAGATATATTCGATATAATAAACTTTGTTACAATGGAACTGTTATCTCTCAGTGATGAACAAATATCACGAGAGCTGCTAGGTTATAATGTATGATCTTCTCGATAATGATAACACATATAGTGTAAACCTATGTCTATGTTTATATAGTACACTGTTACAGGATAACTTCTAATTGATATGGAATATAATTCTGTCTCATAAAATATATCAATCAGATATCTTATTCAATTCTGTAAGTCCTCTAACTCTTTCCATGCATATCTTCTTTTTGTATTAGTCTCGATCTTCTTTCCTATAAATCAACTTCCTTCCTTTACTGTTAGTCCTCCCGTACTTAAGTTCTGATATCCATCTTCTGATATTTATCTTCTGATAATCTAAGTCTTGATATCCTTAAGTTATGACTTCCAGTAAGTACTGATTCCAGTAAGTACTGATATTTCCTGTTTGTTAAGATCTGAAAACTAAACATGAAATATATTAGACATGACATCTAAAATATATCTAACAATCTCCCCCAACTTGTAAATTGTTCAAAATATACAAGTTAATAAATTTGATGATGTCAAAAACATTTAAGTTCAAATGCAATAAGAGTTTAATAAGACTATTAACTACAACTTAAGTCCTTATAGCTTTACTAACTTCACTGGATCAATCTGAATCCATAATGATTCTTAACAAAATCTCTTACTAGCTTGTCTTCAGCTTTCCTCAGAATTTCAACTAACTGTGCTTTGACCAACATCAGTTCTTCATCTTTACTATCACAAATCTGATAAATGACTGTTCTGAGAGCTTGAATTGATGTTCTTTCAAGTCCATCACCAAGTCTGATAACTCTAGGATGTGAAGAGTTTTCATTATAACATAAGCATTTTCCTTTCAGAATAACTTCCACCTTAGCAGAATTCTTCAGCATAGGAATTTCTTTTCCATCATCTTCAGTAATCATTGGTATATACTGAGAAGTCTTTGTACCAGAGATTCTGAATAGATCTCTTATAGCCTTCAAAATGTATTCTGACCATCTTCTTGTAACATCAGATTTTACTTCCAGAAGATAGTGAATATGTTGAAGTCCTCTGACAGACTTCTTTAACACATCAGTATCAGCTAGCCTGTAAGTTAATCCATCATAGAAAAATAAAATCAATTTCTCATTTAGATTTTCCTTATCATGAACATCTATCACGATTTGAGCAGACAACACCTTGTCAAGGTGCTTTTGTTTAATTTGTTCATATGGTTTGTCTGTCAACATGAAAGGATCTCTTAGAGTAACTTCTACTCTTGTTTGTATTTTCTCTTCATCAGAACCTAATCCAGCTTTATCTCTTGGTTGCTTGGATCTCAACCCAAATATTGCGAGTTGATTCATCATAAGATTGGATTTTGGTTCAACTGGAGTAGCTTTCTTCCATAACAGCTTCTTCTTATCAGCAATTGTCATCTTTTCCAAATTAACTTGATCAGAATTTGTTGTTTCTTCTGTAACTTGCTGTTCTTCATTCTGAACAACTTGAGCAGTGTCAGAGGTTATTTTAGATTCTTCAATTATCTTTCTTCTCTTCAGAATATGAACAGTTACATCTTCTATCAAATCATCATTATGCATTGTAGTTTGATAGACTGGAATGGAAGAACTTATCTTTTTCTCAATCTTTAAAGGTTCACCAACCTTTTCTTTTCCTTTTGACTTAGGATCAATCTTAGTTTGTGATCTAGTCTTGGACTTTGAAGTCTCAGAATTTGACTTTTTCCTGATCACAATGCCTTTTTCCTTAGGCCTTGGAGGTTTCTTTGCATCAGAAGCTTTAGACTTAAGATTTGTCTTCTCAGCAGCAAATCTAGCTTCTTCCTCCTTGAGAGTTTCCAAATCCATTCCTGGATTTTGTTTCAGAAATAATCTTCTAGCTATCTCCTCATCAAGTGTCTGGATTTTAGGATTTTTGTAATAAACAGTAGTCTGCTTCCCCTTTAGCTTCAGAGTTTGTAAAAACTTCTGAGAGTCTTTAGATCCTGACTGAATCAGAATATCAGAACTTGACATCAAACTTTGTTTATCAGAACTTGACTTTCAACTTTTAGCATTCACATCATCAGAACTTGACTTGTTCTGTGTAAAAGATTTTCCTTGAACTTTTCCTTGACCTCTACTCTTATCAGAGTTTCCATGATCATCACTTTTATCATCCTTTTTCTTCAGTATTTCAGTAGGTGAGCATTTGGACTTAACCAAAGAATCTGTGCACAACAGCTTCCTGCAGTAATATATTCTGCTTCTGCAGTTGATGTGGAAATTGACTTTTGTTTCTTGCTAAACCAAGAAACCAATCTGCCTCCAAGAAATTGGCAGCTTCCACTAGTGCTTTTCCTGTCTATTTTGCATCCTGCAAAATCTGCATCTGAGTAACCTATTAGCTTAAAATCAGATTCTCTAGGATACCACAATCCCAGATCAGCTATACCCTTAAGGTACTTGAAATTTTTTTCACAGCTATTAAGTAAGGTTCTCTTGGTAGGGCTGTCAAACGGATAATTCAGATACGGATCTGCCTATATCCGAATCCGGATCCGAATCCGAAAATCCGTATTCGTATCCGAATCCGAATCCGAAAATATTTAAAGAATAATATCCGAATCCGGATCCGACGGATACTATCCGGATACGGATAATATCCGGATCCGACGGATACTATCCGGATACGGATAATATCCGGATCCGAATCTGATTTTCAGTCAGATTTTTTTATTTTATATTAAAAATTAAAAAAAATGAAAAAAAATAAAAAAAATATAGTTAAAAATAAAAATTCATTTTTAAAAATTAAAATAAGTGATAAAGTGATTTAATTATATTTTAAATTTTCAAAAATTAATTTTATTTTTCTTTTCAATATAAACGTACTCTTTAAATTGTTGAACTCAAATGATTTTTTTCTATATGTCTATAAAATTTGTATAAACATAATATTTAATATATATATATATGTGTGTGTGTGTATGTGTGTGTATACATAAACACACTATAAATTTAATATAATATATTTTCAAATTATTTAAATATTTAAATATAAAATATATTTATTCGGATTCGGATATTATCGGATACGAATATGCCTATATCCGTATCCGCAATCGTCGGATTCGAATACGGATAATATCCGCTTTGTGTCGGATACGGATAATATCCGCTTTATTTCGGACACGAATGCGGATTTTTCGGACGAATATCGGATTTTTCGAATTTTTTTGACAGCCCTATCTCTTGGATCAGCCTGAAATCTTGCACAAAGACAGGTAGCATACATGATATCAGGTCTACTTGTAGTTAAATAGAGTAAAGAGCCAATCATACCTCTGTAGTTAGTAATATCTACTAATGAACCGGTATCTTTATCTAACTTGGTTGCAGTGGCCATGGGAGTGGATGCTGTTGAACTATATTGCATTCCAAACTTCTTCAGTAAATTTCTGGTGTACTTGGATTGTCAGATAAAAGTACCTTCTTCATTCTGCTTGACTTGAAGGCCCAGAAAATAGCTGAGTTCTCCCTTCATACTCATTTAATATCTTGACTGCATTAGCTTTGCAAACCTCTTGCAGAGTTTGGCATTTGTAGAACCAAATATGATATCATCAACATATGTTTGTACCAAAAGTAAGTCATTTCCATGGTTGAGGTAGAACAGTGTTTTATCAATTGTACCTCTGTGAAATCCACTTTCCAGAAGGAATTGAGCTAAAGTCTCATACCATGCTCTAGGAGCTTGCTTAAGGCCATAAAGTGTTTTATCAAGCCTGTAGACATGATTTGGAAATTTTGAATCTACAAAGCCTGGAGGTTGTTCAACATAGACCTCTTCTTCCAATTCTCCATTAAGAAAAGCATTTTTCACATCCATTTGAAAGACTTTAAACTTTTTGTGAGCAGCATAAGCCAAAAAGATCCTTATGGCTTCTAATCTAGTAACTGGTGCAAATGTTTCATCATAATCAATACCCTCTTGTTGAGAGTAGCCTTTAACAACCAGCCTTGCTTTATTCCTTGTAATTATGCCATCACTATCAGTTTTGTTTCTGAACACCCATTTTGTGCCAACAACTGATCTGTTCTTTGGTCTTGGCACTAGGGTCCAGACTTTATTTCTTTCAAATTCATTTAACTCTTCTTGCATTGCTTGCACCCAATCAGCATCTTGAAGAGCTTCTTCCACTTTCTTTGGTTCAGTCTGAGATAGAAAAGAATAATAGAGACATTCATTTGATGTTGTAGTTCTAGTTCTGATACCTGCTTCAGGATCTCCAATAATTAAGTCAGGTGTATGTGATTTGGTCCACTTCCTTGCAGATTGAAGTTGACTTCTAGAACTGGATCCTCCCCCATGATCCATGCTGTCTCCATCAGTATTTTTTGATGCTCTCCCTGTAGTTATGCTCTCTGAGACTTCAGAGTTTGACTTGGATCCTTCAGGATTTTAAGTATCAGAGCTTCCAGAATTATCAGAATTTGGCTCATCAGAACTAGATGAATCAGAACTTGAAGAGCTAGTGACAGGTTCTGATGCTTCTTGAGAGTCTTGAGATGTGGTAGGATCTTCAGCTTGCTCCCCTGTACAGGTGTATTTTTCTTTGGAGTTGTTACCAAAGATTCAATAACATCAGTACTTACAGGTTCAGATTTTAAGTCATCAGAATTTATAGAATCATAATTTAAGTCTTTATTTTTAAATCTCAGATGATCATGATCATTAAAATCTTCAAGTCCGGTAATCTTCTTATCATCAAAAGATACATTGATAGATTCTATGACAATCCTTGTTCTTAAATTATAGACTCTGAAGGCTTTTGTGGAAAGTGGATATCCAACAAAAATTTCTTCATCAGCTTTTAGATCAAATTTTGACAGTTGTTCAGGATGAGTCTTAAGAACAAAACACTTACATCTAAATACATGAAAGTATTTCAGATTTGGCTTCTTTTTCTTCACCATCTCATATAATGTTTTTCCACGCTTGTTTATGAGTGTTGCATTTTGTGTAAAACAAGCAGTCTGCACAGCTTAGCCCAAAAGTAGGTTGGCAGCTTTGCTTCATCAAGCATAGTTCGTGCAGCTTCAATGAGAGTCATGTTCTTTCTTTCTACAACTCCATTTTGCTGTGGAGTTCCAGGTACAGAAAATTCCTGTTTGATTCCATTCTTTTTGCAGAACTCTTCCATGATTGAATTCTTGAACTCAGTGCCATTATCACTTCTTATAATTTTAACAGAATCTTTGACCAACTTATCCAGATGTCTAACATGATCACTTAGAGTAAATACAGTTTTATTCTTCTTGTGCAAGAAGTACACCCAAATGTACCTTGTGAACTCATCCACTATAACCATAGCATATTTCTTCTTTGCAATAGACATGACATTGACTGGACCAAATAGATCAACATGCAGTAGATGATAAGGCTCAAGAATTGATGACTCAGTTTTGCTCTTGAAAGAAGATTTTCTTTTTTTTGCCTTTTGACATGAATCACAAAGGCCATCAGGAGCAAATACTGATTTTGGCAATCCTCTCACAAGATATTTCTTTACAAGCTCGTTTATGTTGTTGAAATTTAACAATTCCAGCTTTCTTCAATTGATGCTCTACTCAACAGACAGATTGCAGAACCATCAGAACTTGTTGAAAGTCTGGCTTCATAAATGTTACCATGCCTGTAACCTTTCAGAACCACTTTGCCTGTAGAATTGCTTACAACTTCACAGTGTTCTTCAAAGAAATCCACATGATAACCTCTGTCACAGATTTGACTCACACTCAGCAGATTATGTTTAAGTCCTGAGACAAGAGCTACTGTTTCAATGATGACATTCCCAAGATTAATATTGCCATATCCCAGAGTTTTTCCCATGTTGCCATCTCCATAAGAAACTTCTGGGCCAGCTTTCTCCACAAAGTCTGAGAGCAGGGATTTATTTCCAGTCATATGTCCTGAACATCCACTATCCAGTACTAGGATATTTTTCCTGTTGCCCTGCAATCACAAAGACCACTAATGGTTAGTTTTAAGGACCCAGACTTGCTTGGATCATTTGGCCTTTTTAAGTTTGTTAGCATTTGCAACGAATTTAATATCAAAATTTATGCTAACATGCTGTTTATCAAAACTTATATCAGATTTTGCATCAGACTTTATACTAGAAGGAATTAAAGCAACTTTCTTCAAAGAATGTTTTATTTGATAAAAATCATAGTATAAACTATGATATTCCTTTCAAGTATAAATGGAATGCCATAAACTTCCACAATGAAAACAAGGATTTTGTGACTTAAACCTAACAGACTGACTCTTAACTCCTGACTTAGGAGGTAAAGAGTTTATATTCTTATTCTTCCTGTAAAAAGAAGCAAGATGGTTAGAGTTTCCACAGTTATAACATTTCTTTCTAGGAGCATTAGGAACAGGCATATAATTATTGCTTTTATTCACACCTTCCTTTCCATTCTTATTTTTCCTAGCTGCCTTAACCTTGTTGACATTTCTTATTTCTTTCAGCTTATGCTTAAGCTGCTTCTTTGTCATTAAGCCTATGTTGACTTCAGCTGGTTTATCCTGTTCTAATTTGTAAAAAGTTGACTTATCCTTAACTTCTGTCACAGACTCTTTCATCTTTTCAGAATCAGACTTTACATTTTTAGCTACAAACTTAACAGGATTTACCTTTGGCTTTACAGTTTGTTTAACAACAATTGGCTCAATTTGTTCAGTTCCTTTTTCACTTTTATCATCTCCATAAGTTAAGCCCTCTTTCCAGTTTCCACTAATTAATAAATTCTGAGTTGTCTTGCCAGAGTTAGTCCAAGTCCTGATAATCTTTTTTTTTTTCTAACTCAGTTTTGAGAGATTTATTCATTTTTAGCAATTCATCTCTAACATAAAAAGCATCATCTCTCTCTTTCTGAGTTTGATGGAACATAACTAACTCATTTTCTAAATAATCATTCCTTTTCTTAAAAGCAAGATTTTCAGAAGTTAATCTTTCACATGTTAAAGTTTGATCTCTGTAGCTAATAAACATGGTTTTAAGATATAATCTCAACTCAGTAATATCATCAGTATGAAAGGCATAAGTTGTTTGAGGTACCTTTAATTCAGCAGTTTCAGGGCTGCCATCAGCATTTGCCATCAAGGCATAGTTCACCTCATCTTCAGAATCTGAAGAGTCTGTCCAGCTTTTCTTCTTTGTGACAAGTGCCTTGCCTTTATCACTTTTTCCTTTCTTGCAGTCAGGAGATATGTGGCCTCTTTCACCACAATTGTAGCATTTGATATTTGAGTTATCTCCTTTGTCAGACTTTGCACCTTTTCCTTCAGATTTTCTGAAACCTTTCTTATCAGACTTCCACCTTTCTTGAAAAACTTCTTTCCCCTTCTAAATTTCCTGTAGGCTATATTTGTGATACCCTTCACCCTAAGAGCACACAATTTCATCATCTCTTCATCAGCATCTATTTCAGGTAAACTTTCAGTTTCTGAATCATCATCATCAGTACTTGATGATTCTGAATCAAACTTTGTGATGAGAGTTTTTCCTTTGCCTTTCTTTGAGACAACCACTTTGGGAAATTCCTCCTCAGCCTTAAGAGCAATTGTCCTTGACTTTCTCCCTTGTCTCTTGCTTCTTTGATCCATCTCAAGTTCATAAGTCTTGAGCATACCATAAATTTCATCAAGAGTAGTTTCATCAAGAGCATAGTTTTCTTTTATAATAGTAGCCTTCAAATCCCAACTTTCAGGAAGAGCTAAAAGGAATTTTAGATTTGAATCTTCAAGATCATATTCCTTGTCCACCAGTGACAGATCATTCAAGAGTTTGACAAACCTGGCATATAAGTCTGTTAATGACCCATCACTTTTTGAATCAAAGTACTCATACTATTGAGTAAGTATAGTCCTCCTGTTCTTCTTGATTGCATCAGTTCCCTGGCATCTTGTCTCCAAAGCATCACATATCTCCTTTGCAATCTTGCAATGAATTACCATGTTTGACATGACATTATCAATGGCACTATGCAGCAAATGCCTTACCTTTGCATCCTTGGAAATGGATGAGATATCTTCAGCTGTATACTCACTTTTCTCCTTTGGTATGGTCTATGTTGGTTGATCTGCAACTACAGCAGAGAGCTTGGTTGGCTTATGCGGTCTTTCATTAATTCTATCAAGGTATTCTGGATCTGTAGCTTCCAGAAATATAGTCATCTTCACTTTCCATATAGGGTACTCATAAGGTCTCAGTATGGGAACCCTAATAGTCTCATATCGACTTTGGATTTGAGTCTTTTGAGTTTCTTCAGTTTTGGCGGGCTTGGTTGGATTTTCTACTTCTTCAGACATGATTGTTTTGGATCTTTACTGTATGTGTATTAACAGATAGGCTCTGATACCACTTGTTAGATCACACAATACTGTAGAAGGGGGTTGAATACAGTGTAGAATACAATCAAATCGATTTCGAACACAAGTAACAGTAAACAGATATATTCGATATAATAAACTTTGTTACAATGGAACTGTTCTCTCTCAGTGATGAACAAATATCACGAGAGCTGCTAGGTTACAATGTATGATCTTCTCGATAATGATAACACATATAGTGTAAAATATGTATGTGTTTATATAGTACACAGTTACAAGATAACTTCTAATTGATATGGAATATAATTATGTCTCCTAAAATATATCAATCAGATATATTATACATTTCTTTAAGTCCTCTAACTCTTTCCATGCATATCTTCTTTTTGTATTAGTCTTGATTTTTTTTCCTATAAATTAGCTTCCTTCCTTTACTGTTAGTCCTCCCGTACTTAAGTTCTGATATCCATCTTCTGATATTTATCTTCTAATAATCTAAGTCCTGATATCCTTAAGTTCTGACTTCCATTAAGTACTGATTCCAGTAACTACTGATTTTCCTATTTGTTAAGATCTGAAAACTAAACATGAAACATATTAGACATGACATCTCAAATATATCTAACATTCCGGAATTCAGGTGAATTAGCATTGATTTGATGCTAATATGGTGTTATGATGGTGTCCAAGGAATAAAGCTCGTGAATACCAACTCATTGCAGCAAGAAAAGAAGGAAAAAAGAATTTTCTCCAGAAGCTCCGCGCACCCGCGCTGTCATTGCGCGCACCCGCGCCAGAAGAACAGAGACACGGCGCGCCCGCGCTGATCAAGCGCGCGCCCGCGCCAGGTCGGGATTTTTGAATCATGATTCTTGTGGGCTTTTGATTGAAGGACTTCTACTATGCATGGGCTGCTATATATACCTAAATAAAGTTTGTTTTTTATAAGGAGACGTACCAGAGCACAATGAGAAGGTGTAAGAAGACCGTTTTAGCACAATTCAACAAAGGAGAAGAAGATCTAGTTTATACTTGTGATTCTTTTTTCTACGTTGTAACTTTGGATGCTAGTTTTCTTATTCGTGAACCTATACTCTTGTTTCGTACTTGGTTTATTATTTATTCAGTATAAAGACTATGTTTATTATACCATGCTTTCATCGGAACCCACATTGATTCTAGCGGATTTTTTTATGGATTTCTTTAGTTAATTTGTTTCGATGCTTTAGTTGTGTGGTGCTTGTATGATAACCTAGTTTTGGTTGTGCTTATTCGTCTTATGAGCATCGCGAACTTATAAGATAGCGTGTTAATTCTTAATGAAGCAAAAGTGAATTTAAAGGTTTAGAACTTGCTATGCTAGCATAGGTTCATGTATTTGTTATGCATGATTCATAGGTAATTTTAACCATCTTACTTGCCCTATGTAGTCACGATAGATAACTTGTGCAATAAACTGTTATGTTGTCAAATTCTATAGACATATAGGGTCTCAATATAATTGGTGTCTATTCAGCTTCTATCTCTTTTGTGGATGTCTGGTAGTATGGTATTCGTACAACGAAAGTTGGCGTTTATCAGTTTCGTGTTATCTGATTAGTGTCATCACCATTACATGCTAAGGTTAAGAATGAAAAGGCTATTGAATGAAGTATTTAATGAAGTTAGAATCTCATGTTTGTGTTAAATATTATCCAACTCTCTTAATCTCTTAGTTAATGTTCTCTAGGATAATTTTCAATAGTTAATCGTAGTATAATCAAAACCCAAATTGTTATTCATCTTAGCATTGAGTAATATCCATATCATTGATGCATAAGTGCATAAATCACAAAGTTAATTTAACCGGTCTCTGTGGGAACGAACTAGAAATAATTCCATATTACTTTTGATCGCGTATACTTGCGTGAATTATTAGCGCGTGCTTAGCGACTAACAAGAGGCGATAAAGAAGTGTCGTCGCAACTATGAGCATCAATACTATCACTTGCCACTCCCTTGTCCAATGCAAGCGCATCAATAAGAGGATCACATGCTACACAATATATAAGCATGAATCAAATTAAACATTACTAATCCACAGTATAGGCCTATACACCCAAACAAAATCTTGTCCTTCATTTAAATCATTACTTTCCTCGCCCCGATGAAGACCATCATCTCCAAATATTATTTGATCAGAACAACCAATATTCCTTTCAACCTTCCGCTTCAAAATCTGTCGCGTATTACAGGATCTTCTATCCAAAGAGGCACTAAATCTAAAGTCCTACGAACCCTTCAATGCCAATTTGTATTAACTACATTTTACAGCATAGGCTAATAAGTCAGGACACATAACAACATTCAGGATGAACATGAAAAAAATTTCCTTTAACACGTACCTCCTCTCGTGCATTCACTTAATCTGGGATAGGAAGATTTGCCTTTACCCGACAGAGGCGATAAAAAAGTGTCTTCGCAACTATGAGCATCAATACTATCACTTGTCACTCCCTTGTTCAATGCAGGCGCGGCAAGAAGAGGATCACATTATAATAAATGCAATACACGAATATAAGTTTTCAGTCAAAAGAAACAAAGCAAAAATCTAAAGTTCTATGACATTTAAGAAATCAGAGCACCGTTCTAGGATCAAGATGGAAAAATTAAATCTAATATGTACCTCCTCCTGGGCCCTTATCATCGAAACTATAAGCATCAAAAGCATCACTCGCAACTTCTTTGTTCAACACAGGCACATCAATAATAGGGCCACACCCTACACAATGCAATCAACGCAATATACGAATATAAGTTTTCGATCAAACAAAATATAAGTTTTCGATCAAACAAAATATATAAGCATCAAGTAATATTCACACAATTACTGGATAAGCAATTACAAATACATGTACGACATTTAAGAAATCACAGACATTAAATCTAATATGTACCTCCTCCGGGGGCCCTTATCATCAAAACTATGAGCATCAACAACATCACTCGCCACTTCTTTGTTCAACGCAGGCGCAACAATAAGAGGGTCACACCCTACACAATGCAATCAACGCAATATATGAATATAAGTTTTCGATAAAATAAAATATAAGTTTTTTATCAAATAAAATATATAAGCACCAAGTAATAATCACACAATTATTGTATAAGCAATTACAAATACATGAACGCAACTTACTTGGAATAGGCATCCTAGATGAACGATAACAAAAGTCATCATTGCCTGGCTCAAACACGTCCATCAACTCACCACCATTCCCCAACCTAGAAAGTTTCCTCAATTTCTGACCCCTCTTACCACAGGCGATCATATCCTCGGAGCAGAACAAATGCCAAGGCCTTCCACCATCCATGATATTCCTCACAAAAAACTAAAGAGATCAATAGGAAAAAGAACAAACAAACTCAAGTTCGCTAGCTTGACTTTTAAACCAAAACAAAGTATGAAGGCATAGTTTTTACCTAACCACCCCCCAAAATAAGCCCCAACCAACAAAGAATTCATAGATAAATTTGTAATTATCCCTAAAGCAAACACTGATACGTGTACTAATTGTGGTGGTTAAGCAGCTGACAACAAATACCACAGCTCAATGTAATTAATTACGGTACAACAACCCAGCCCACCTTTAGCTGGATGGAGTGGTTTAACACGTAATTCCTAGCAAACACGAGGTTAAAGCTAAAAACTGCTAACAAACTGTTCATAAACAGTGCTTAAACTGTTGGAAACACTGTTTAAAACGGAAAGTAGGAACTATAATACAAATAGATATGCGAGTTTTAAAAAATTGACCGATTTTTATAAGCAAAATTGTATCATCCTCGTAATTTTTTCTCTTTTACTCCCGTAACTAGTGTGAAAGTATGTCATTAGAACAATAGATATATTAAATGTCAATTTTTTTGAAATAAATCAAAAGTAAACATAATTGACATATACTCCATGTATTTTGTATTCGGGAAGTTGGAATTTGTATACGCAAAAACAGAATTGGACTAAGTACTATTACCTTCAAATTCGAAGATGACCCCGTCTATTGTAACAGAATTCGAATTATAGTTAGAACTGTATTTTAGTTATACCAGCTTAAATATATTTATAATTAAAATAATAAAATAATTAGGAAGAAATGTAATTGTTTCTATCGTAACTGGTAAATTGTCTTCATTGCAACTTGTAAATTACTGAAATTAATTAATCAATAGTACAATTTGCAATATATACAGACATATATGTACCCATATAAGATAGATATATATATATATATATAGTTAGGTTCTGTGGGTAACCCTCTTAATTGGGTAACTTAGTAACTCTTAACTGTGTTAAATACACGTTACAGTTTTGCAAGTTCTTGTTGTTTTCTTTCTTTTTTCTACTGAGAATTTGTATTTTTTTCAACCTGTACACTTTGCAGTTTTGTATTTTTTTTATAGTTTTCTTGTATCCTCCTTTTTTATTATATAATTAAAAATTAAACCTTATATTAATATAAAAATTTTAATATATTTTTTATTAATTTTTATTATAAGTATACTATTAATTATTAATTTTTTGTGTGAAATATATTCTTACTTTTTTTGTAACACTATCTTTTACTAGTATTTTATATTTATATGTTCTACAATTTTTTTAATTATTGTTTGAGTATTATGTATCTTTAACATATGTACTATAATTTTTATACCTTAGTATTATGTATTTTTAACCAAATGTACTATAAATTTTATGCTCAAGTGTTCTGTATTTTTAACCTATGTACTATAAATTTTAGACGTAGTGTTCTGTATTTTTAACCTATGTAATGTAATTTTTATGCTTAGTGTTCTATAATTTTTGAACTGTAAATTTTATGAATTCTATAATTATTTTAACCTATGTATTGTAATTTTTATGCTTAGTGTTCTTATAATGACCCATAAATGTTTTTACAGAGCACATGAAATATTTTTCAACTTCAATCTCTTTCCATAAAAATGTGTTATTTTGTTTTGTAAAATATACTGTTAGTATCAATTTGAAATTTTTTTATTAAAAAAATAAAATTGGATCACATAAAATATTTTATATTAAATATTGATTTTAATGGAATACAATTTATATAAATGCACACATTCTTTTTTTATTCACTTTTCAAAAATAAATTTATGAAAATTCCTTAACTTACGAAATACACATCTCATTTCAAGAAAAACAAATTACAATAAAATTTGATAAAAGGAAAGATTTCAAAAATCTTTAAGCATGATTTGATATCTTAAAAAATTATTTAGAATTCTGTACTTTAAATTAAATCATATTTTTGAAGAAAAAAAATTAAATATTTAATATGAAAAATGCTAAAGATACTCAACGTATAATATTTATAAACAATTTTAAAATCAACAATTAAAAACTTAAATTTAGAATGTACATCATATATAATATGAAAAACATACAAAATAAAAGATAATAAAAATAATGAAACTAGATGACTAACCTGCATTTGTTGAAAATGTGAGGTAGGATAAGTTATTTACCTCGGTTACATTAATATAGTGTTGTATACTATCCCTAAGCATTTAAAAGAAATAGAAAAACTAAAGTAGTAAGGTCCAAAAAACCCTAATTCTCTCTCTCGATGAGAGTCGGCCGCCCCCATCTTCCTTAAACCCTAATTATCACACCTGCTTCTTCACCATTTCTACCCATTTTCATCTCTATCTCCATCCTCTCTATTCATCCATACAACATTTTTATCATTTGTTTTTAACTTTCTTTCAATAAATATCGGATTTTGTTCAAAAATTCTTTTCTTTTCGTTTCGTTTAATTGAGTTGTTATTTATATGTTTGATTGTCTCGCTTTGTGCGATGTGTCTCGCTTTATGCGATGTGTTAAAAATGGATTTTATGGTATATTGAGAGATCTGGATATCTCGCATCAACAACACTTTCGGCCGGTTTATAGCTGATATCCGACAGGTAGATAGCTGGGGTGCTTTTGGAACGGTAGTGAAAATCGCACGTGCTCACCTCTCACAAAATATTTTTGTTCATAATACGAGGGCTCTCTCAGTTTTTGCAACTGAGTCCTCTGAACATTGTACTATCCATGGAATTAATGTGAGGGTCAATTGTGAAACTACTGTTTTCGGTGGAGATGCAGACTGGATCGCTCGAGAAACCATTATCTTCATTTTTAATTTTCAGAATATTTTTATTTAGTCAGTTTAGCAATCCGGAAACAAAGAGGCTAATTATTTAGTTCTTCTATTTGTTTTTCAACCTGGTTGCATGATCAATTGGGGGTTTGTCCCGATTGAGTTTTTTTCATGTTATTAATAAAATCTGCTATAAATTTGACAAAAAAATAATATAGTGTTATATACTTGTCATCATTTTACCCCTTCCATCCCAATAATTTATGGCTAAGATTTAGTTACTGAGTTACCCAAATAAAAAAGTTAGTAGTCGATCCCTCCTCTCTGTATATAAGAGAAGAGGGGAGAAATAACATAGTTAAGATGGAACGATAAAAGAAATTACTTAACGGGAAGAAACGGAACACAGTAAAAGAAAGAAATAAAAAGGTCGTAAAATTACAACAAAATTTAAAAGACAATATAAATGCAAATAAAATGTGAGATAGCTTCTGTCAAAAAAAAAAGGTGAGATAGTTGTGAGATGAGTGAGGGAGAGATTCGGTGGGAGTGAGGGAGGGGAAAAGAATTTGACCGAAAATTTGTTGCGGTTCGTTTTTGAAAAACGGATGTGATGAAATGATATATCCGGGAGTGTTTAGAGTAAATCGAAGAAGAAAGTAAGGTTTGGTGATGACTGAATTTTGGTGGGATCACCTTTAGACGGCGGCTATCTTGGGAGTCCTGATAGGGTCTGTTGGGGATATAAAGATTTAAGGAGATGAAGATGACTGAGGTAGAATATTACAACAGAATGTGTATTTTAAGATTCAGATATAAAATGGACTTGCTGAATTAGGGTGAGGTGGTGAAGGAAATTATGGAATGTTTGACCGAATATTTTAATTATTTTCTTAATTGAATGTTTCCATTGTACTAATTATGGGCAGTCTTTTGTTATGGTGTAAATTTTGGCTTTTAAAGGGCTTGTATCCTTTTAGAGGGCTTCTTTGTGTCATTTTATTGGCTAATTTGTGCCATATTATTGGCTTCTTGTATATTTTATTTAGATTATATTATATTTTAGTTTATTTTTAGGAGATAACTAAAGATTTTTTTAGTTAGACCTTATTTTTAATGAGTTAATATATGTATATTCATCTTTTTCTAATAAATTATTATCAAATATAATTTTTTTATTATTGTTAATATATTTTTCTTGTTTCATTTGTTCTTATTTTAGGATGATCGAAACAATTTTAATCTGTATCTTTTGTTCAGACTAAAACACAATCACTTAGTGAAGGAGTTCAGGGTACAACACAATTTAGCTACAAATTGTGATTAAATGAGAAATTTCTTGCAACTATCTGAAGATATCAGTTTTATTAATTTTGTACTTATATAAAATATACTTTGTATATGACATTTTTTTTCTTTCATGAGTTTTTTCTGATGAGATTTTACTTTTTAAAGGTTTTAACGAGATATTTTTTAGTGAGTTATTTTTTCAAATATTAAGATTTTATTATTTAAATCTTTCACGGACATGACTTTCACGGATGATAAGCTCTGTGATTGCAAGATATGCTCCTCTTATATTTCACACACAATCATTAATGTAATAGTGTTCTTTGTAAAAAAAGGTCAAAAAGTTTGTAGATACGATAAATACTCTGGATAAAACGTACCATAGTAAGAAATGTTATAAGCACACTCATTTATACTTTAAATTGTACAATTAGTGTTATAATAAAAACATACCATAAATTTAGCAGAGCAAAAGTACCGTGCAACCTTCATCGTTGAAATCATAAATAATACAAGAAAGTTAAGTAGCCAGTTATACAGCTTACGAAGATGGTCAACATAGGACAGCTATCAAGACTAAATTCAAAATACGAAAACCTTAATTAATCTGCATCCATTTCTTCAAGAGCTGCCTGTGCTGCTGCCCTGGCTTCTTCTAAAAGCTCGTCTGGAACCTAGAATTTTGCGAGACACATAAGAAACCAATTCAATCAGATTGCAAATACAGTAAGTATTTAATTATCTACATGACTTGATAGTCTCAACGGAGAAAAATCATTAAGTGTTGCATCATTCCAGATTTCAGACGCTAGACCCGGGCAGATAATTTATAGACTAATTATGTCAGAAATGTCGAAAAATTTTATAAGAAGATACGCCAATACTTTGTGAACTTGCAAATTAGAGTCTTTAAAACATAAAATTTAATATATCAATTCTCAGCTACTTCTAGACGTCAACTTGCGTTTTCTCCACCTCCACGTAGACTTGGCGACGTTCCATGTCATGTTCAGTATTAAAATGCAAAGTGAAATTACATAATTCGTCTTATGTATAAAAAAGATATATAAGTTATTTTATAAATATCATGTATTTTTTAAATTCTATTTATTTATTTATTTCGTGTACTTTCCTTCCGTGTCGTGTGTCTGTATCGGAAAACCAAACCCAACACTAATTATCTTCGTGTTTTTTTGTGTTCATAACACTAACTATTTGTGTCGTGTTCACGTGTTCTATACCAAACTGCCACCTCTACCTCCACGGATGCACATAAATATATTGAAGACATAATGTAAATTTAAGCTTTACATTTTTTCCTCCGATTAGTTTTGATTTAAACCTATTTGATCTGCTCTGCTGCCTGTTTTTTTTTCCCAAAAAAGCACCTAAATTCCTGATTTTCACAAGATCCGGGACTTAACTCTCTCCACATCTAAAACACTAATTTTCATAGTCCATTTAAAATGGGAACACCACCATTGACACGTCTAGAGGAGGTTCATTTTGTTTGCTACGGCCAATACCATGACTCCATGTTCAGTTAATTTACCATGCTTGTACATTCAAGGCATACAAACAAATCAAAGAAAAATTATTCTCCCCATGGATCAACCATATACTCCAAAGCAGCTATCTCCTTGAGAAGAACATATGGGTGAAGAAACACAAGTGGTGAGGGCAAGGCATAGCAACTAATTCAGGATTTTTTGAAAATTTATTACAAGTAATACAATGTATGAAGGATAAGGAGTTAGAAATGTACCTTCTGATGTTGTCGTTTTGATTCATCACAAACCCAACTCATTTCCAATTCAAAGGCCTTGTCCTTGGCCTCATCATGTACTCCATAAATTCTGCTCAAACGCATCATAAATAACCAAAATCCAGATAATAGGTTATGTAGATATCGAAGATTAGAAAGAGAATATTCCTTAAAGTACATAAAAAATTAAATCAAATTTTACTTCTTGCAGGGGAGAACTAGATATATAAATAAACTTTCAATATAAACATTTATATGATCTCAAGAGTAGAGAGGAACTTACATTTTGGCCACTTCAATGATGCCTTGTCGGCAGGTCATGTCAGATAACTTCAACTTTTCAATTTCTCTGTGCAACATATATAACTAGCAAACTCAGATATGTGAAATTAAATAACTCGTCGAAGTGTATATAAAACCATGACAAACTTGCAATGAAACAAAAATCAAATAACTAAAAAGAATAAGATGTAGTATCTGAACTCTTATGAAATTAGTTAGGACATAGCTTTAACAGGATATAGAGAGACAGTCGATGTATTTAAAAATAGTGGAGACAATTCTATATAATTCTGTAAACTTTCAAAGCATAATTAACAATCTAGATTCCAGAGGATAAAAAGAAAACATATAATTTCCAAATTTTAGAACACTGCTATCCTACAATGCAAGCTAAACTGAGCACTAGGTATGATATCATACAACTACAAAAACTTATTCGGAACATCAGCTATAAAGCAAGTACCAATAATGATGCTGACAATCATACTTCAGCAGGCTAAGCAAGCCAGGCTTATCACGTAGTTGGTTTAAGGCCAACCTTTAGGTGCTAATATCAAAGTGGAATAGAGGTATCAGCTGATGCGTTTCTTAAGAACATATGAAGCTAATTTACCTATGCCTGTGTATTGAAACTGATCTTACCTTTAGGGGAAGATGAATTAACTTAATATTATATAGGCATCATGTTTCAGTGAAATGTTCCTCGGGTAATTTAATGAGTTTTGTCTGGCCTCCAACTACTGTTTAAGCCGCTTATTTCCATGTTTTTTTGTGTTCATAAAGGAACCATTTAGTTATCTGATTATAGATACAAAATTCAGCTTTAACAAATGCAGCAAATAAGACCCAAAAGCTTTAATCAACACTTCTTTTAATAACTTACAACTACATCTAAGACCCCCTCCATCACCTTAGACACATTAAGAAACCAGTCTGCAAATTAAAATAGATAGTCATTCTAATCTTATACTCCCTCCATCCCACCCAATTCTTTAACATAGGGTTTGGGCACGGAGGTTAAGAAAAAATGTAAATTAGTGAAAACTAATAAAAATGAGTGAAGTGGTGGGACCAATCAATATTTAATGTATAACATGGGTATAGTGGAGGAAAGTAGTTGATGTAGTTAATTTTTATATTATAAATTTTTACTATTTTACAAAACTTTTGGAATGTAAAAAATGAGAGGGACGTCCCAAAAGAAACTGTAAATAAATGAGTGGGACAGAGGGAGTAGTTCTTTTTAAGAAAATTATTAAGCAAAGAGAAAATTAAAGGCCTCACTTTTGATTACTATAGTAGTTGGTAGATGCATTATGATTGTAGATTCTTGACGCAACAGATATGAGAATAATTAGTATTAGGTTGTGCAACCCTGACATAATTGTTACAAAGATCAGACCGAGTACATCGAGTGCATTGTACAAGCCAAAATCCATATATTAACAATAATATGTGTTCTAGCACTGAAATTTCTTCCTGAATCCAAGCACAACAGTCAACACTGCCTAAATACCTCCAAGGGTAAAACTAAGAAAAAATATACTCCCTCCGTCCCACTGGGATGTTTACATTGGGGGACGGGGAATCGACACGCATTTTAAAGCTCCCGTAAAACATGGTTTCCTAAATAATTTTAAATATATTTTTTTAAATAAAAATATAATGTTTAAACTTTCATATAGAAAAAGAAAATTCTAAAAATAAATTATAGAACTATATTTTATAGTAGCCTTAAAATGTGTGCCGAGCATGAGGAAAAAGTATGTAAAGAATCCAGTGGGACGAAGGGAGTAGTCACTTAAAGTTAATATTGGACTGAAAGTAATTGGGCTTCACATGGTGATCAGAAAGAACCAAAAATCAGGAAAATTAAAAATAAATTATAGAACTATATTTTATAGTAGCCTTAAAATGTGTGTCAAGCATGAGAAAAAAGTATGTAAAGAATCCAGTGGGACAGAGGGAGTAGTCAATTAAAGTTAATAATGGACTGAAAGTAATTGGTCTTCACATGGTGATCAGAAAGAACCAAAAATCAGGAAAATCATATCTTATAATATACTTAACCTAACCCGGACAGACATTTTGCAAGTGTTTAACAAAACACACAAAAACCTAGATGCGAATCACCAAAAGTAATAAAAACTCAGGAAAACAGACTTACGTCTTGGCCGCCTGCCTGCCTTTACCAATAGCAGCGCCATAGTATTTCTGTAACAAATGTCGGAAAAAAGAGGAACATCATATAAAAAGAAGCACGGGACTATATAAAATATAGATGAAACATAGGTGCTCTAGTACATGTAAGCTCACGAGAATAACAAAGAACTGCTCGTATCTGCAAATACACTTCTTAAAAAAATAATGACAAAGGGACACCTAGCTTACATAGGAAACTCCTGAAGGTTCAATCATGTATAGTTGTGGTCCATCTCTGTCATAACCACCGAGAATCACTCCACAGCCAAAAGGCCTGCAATAGCAAATATTAAAGCTACAGAAAAGAAAATTGAACAAATAAGGAAATTTAGAAGCTGGACAAACCTGAGCCACCAATAAAGTGTACACAAATGAACATAACTTGCAACACGTTCACAAAGTTCTTTCACCGGAATTTGGTCGCCATACAAGCTGTAAAATCAACTCAAAATATATTAATCTTGGCCATAGACTGATAGAATTAGAAGGCATGCTCCAGATGTAATTCAATTTTAATGGAAATCGCGCAAGTCAAAATATTAATGTTGGATTGTTTTTGAACTACCAAAGAAGATAATTATTTACAAAGAAAAGTGAAACTAGACATTGGACAGAAAGCTTTCAAATCAATTAATCTTCAACAAACTCTTCACATGCATATGTATTATGAGCTTAACTAAGAATAGAGTTACGTTTCCAAGAAACTATGCCTATATTTTCCCTTGATGCATGTAAATTTAAACAGAATCAATTTTTTTATCAAGCAATACATGACCAACCAAGGTCTGATGATATATACTTCAAAAAACATTGTCAGGAATATGAGAAAATAATACACTTTCATAGAGTGTAACTAGTTACAAAAGAAACTACAAGTTACATTTAGACTTGGGTGGTTGTGTATGCACCAGCAATTAATTAAAAAATCTTTACTAACTAGGTCAAGTCACGTTGCTTGTTTGCATCTTAATTAGCAAGTAGCAACACATTATAATATAGGTTGCCATGACATAAATGTGCGTTCCAAAGAAAACCTTTCATAATTGTTAGCCTCGGACTTGGCTCGTGCAACAATTTGTCTCCCATCTGCAGCTAATCCTGCAACAGCCTGCACATGGTTGAACACCAAAAGGAAACACTGAACTTAAGTATCAACAATGTTTTTTACACTGAAATTAGTTGTAGTAGGTCAAAGGTAATCACATATAATTATGCAGTTATTCCAACAATAAAGAATAAAAATTGATAAACAACAAATTTAACGTGCATCATCATCCTCTACAGACCCTTCCATTTTCAACAAGCACCTCAATATCTATCATTATCTTGTAAAACCAATCACATCATAGCATGGTCATCATCCCTTAAACCTCTATTGTAAGTATTTTCCCAATATACTGTTATAACTTGTAAATAATTACTAGAGTAGCAATTTACATCCAAAATTGTGACAAAGCTACTGAGAACCATCCACTTTGTCTTTTTTGTACCTCTGGTTTCTGTTTTAACTTTAACTAAAGCTGCTGGTTCTGTAGTTCGAGAAGACCTAAAAACCCCTAAGTCAGACCTCCAAAAAGTGTATCCCTGGTCAGCATGAGCCTAAGACAAATGGAATAGGAAGCTAGAATGTCTCTCCAACAATTGCAAATTAAGTCTGACGGGCAAAGCTCGCGAGTTCTTTTAAGTATAGGAGATGTACAAAAATCAAAATATATCAAACAACTTGGGCCAAAATAGTAAAATATAGAAATAACATAGATTTTCACAGCACGGGATTCAATTTATCAATGTAAACGCAACAGAACCTGAAATCAATACCTCAATCCTAAACAAATTACACATTTATACCATTTACTGTAATAATAATAATCCCTGAATTAATTTGTCTCATTAATATTGAGCTAAACTTTAACAATCGGCACACTTCTAAACACACTCAATTACATAAAAAAGTGTAACTATTAACTCCGCATTATGTATTCCCAATTGGAAACAGAGCAATAAAAGCGAATATGGAGAAAGTACCATCCCAGAGTGGCGATGAACAGAATGAATTCTCCGATTAGATCCCGGTAAGATCATCTTGGAAGCAATCAGCTTCTCAACTCCCTAACAAATCAACGAAAATGAATCAAATTCAAAATACATATAGAGACAGGAGAGAGAGAGAGAGAGAGAGGAAAGTACCATAACGACGCCGTCTTTGCATTTGATAGCAACAACAGTGCCACTATTGTCGACGGCTTTAGCAGCATACTCGATCTGAAAAACACGGCCGTCGGGCGAAAAAGTGGTGACAGATAAGTCATAACCTGTTCCGATGCTACTCATCCTTGGAATTTTTTGTTGTATAAATTTGGTGCTCTCTCACTGTATTGCGTAGTGTGTCTGTTAGGGTGTTTGAATCAACCGAGAGAGGGCCTCTTCTTTTGTGCCTCTCCCTCTTTTCTTTGGAAACAAGACACCCAAACACACACCTTGTTAAGTTACCAATTTACCCCTTAAACTAGGCTTTTATTATTATTATTTTGTTTTTTTTCATCAAGGTTTACGCGAAAATACTATATCCGTCCAGGTTGGTTCATAACATTTGAAATAAAAAAGTTCGACACACATTTTAAGATTTTTATTTAATTTTATAACTTTTTTTAAAATTTTTCTTAAACAAAATTTTGAAAATTTAAATTTTATTTTAATGAAATTTTTTTTAAAAATAATTTATATAATATAATAGATAAGATCCTTAAAATATGTGTCGAACACTCTATTTCAAATGTTAAAAATTAACTAGCTTCATATTCGTGCAATGCAAGGAATAATTTATAAATTATATTTTTCTCAACATTTAGTTTTATATTTATTTAAGTATTATTTTTTGTTTTTCATTCCATCAAATGATATGTTATATAATTTGTTTGTTTATCTTATGGCACCTTACATTTTATAATTTTCAAAAATTATTTTAATCAAATGGTTAAATTATTGATCAAGTTACCTTCTTTATACTAAAAAATTATAGGATATAAAAAGTTAATATTTGTAATACTTAGAAGTTGAATATGTGTCTATTTACTTAATACCATTATTTTAAAATTATTGTTATACCGTGTGACTCAGTCATGTTTCCATTTATTTATTATCATTATTTTAAGATTACTGTTATAACTAAACCATGTCATATTAAGGCAAGAGATGTTAAATAATATTACAAGGATTTTGAGCATAAATAATGTTCCAACAACCTCTTAATAATCCCTTAAAAAGTTAAGAACAACATTTTATATCTTATCAACAACTAACAAGGATCCCGTAATCATTTCTTATTTTATTTTTATCAATAAAAAAATCAATTCTCCCTCTTTTTGACTTATTTTCTCTCTCTTCCTTCCTTTTTTGTCCAATTCTTTCTAAACACATTATAAAGATCATTGTTGAAGTTAAAATATAAAACAATGTCTTAAATCACAAAGTCTTATTATTTTATAATATATATAAGGAACACAATAAGACCTTGTTTGTATTACTGTTGCAGACAGTTACAACAGTTTTTTGCTGAAACCATTGTCTGGGAAAGCGCGTTTGATCTAAAAATTGTTGTTAGCAAAAACATGTCCCCCTGTTCCAAAAACTCTTTTCAGCTTTTACAGATAGTAATTATCAGTTTCACCATCAAATCTTCTCAAAAACATTATTTTTATATATTATATCTCAAATATACATAAATTAAAAACAGTAATCTAATTTTTTCTTGATAACACTTTTTCAACCAGCACTTTTTACAACAATTTTCAACAGCACTCTTAAACGGAACCTAAAATATGGTCCATAGAGCAAGTCCCACAGGCTCCTTATACAGCCTCTTAACTTTGATTATAAGAATTTTGAATAAAATTTTAGCTTCAACAACATTTTATATTTTATCGTATGCACCTTACATTTTATAATTTTCAAAAATTATTTTAATCAAATGGTTAAATTATTGATCAAGTTACCTTCTTTATACTAAAATATTATAGGATATAAAAAGTTAATATTTGTAATACTTAGAAGTTGAATATGTGTCTATTTACTTAATACCATTATTTTAAAATTATTGTTATACCGTGTGACTAAGTCATGTTTCCATTTATTTATTATCATTATTTTAAGATTACTGTTATAACTAAACCATGTCATATTAAGGCAAGTCGACCAAATTACTTATACGAGATCTTAAATAATATTACAAGGATTTTGAACATAAATAATGTTCCAACAGCCTCTTAATAATCCCTTAAAAAGTTAAGAACAGTTTTTTATACCTTATCAACAACTAACAAGGATCCCCTAATTATTTCTTATTTTATTTTTATCAATAAAAAAATCAATTCTCCCTCTTTTTTACTTATTTTCTCTCTCTTCCTTCCTTTTTTGTCCAATTCTTTCTAAACACATTATAAAGATCATTGTTGAAGTTAAAATATAAAACAATGTCTTAAATCACAAAGTGTTATTATTTTATAATATATATAAGGAACACACTAAGACCTTGTTTGGTATTGCTGTTGCAAACAGTTACAACAGTTTTTTGTTGAAACCATTGTCTGGGAAAACGCGTTTGGTCTAAAAATTGTTGTTAGCAAAAACATTTCCCCTGTTTCAAAAACTCTTTTCAGCTTTTGCAGATAGTAACTATAAGTTTCACCATCAAATCTTCTCAAAAACATTATTTTTATATATTATATCTCAAAATATACATAAATTAAAAACAGTCATCTAATTTTTTCTTGATAACACTTTTTCAACCAGCACTTTTTACAACAATTTTCAACAGCACTCTCAAACGGCCTAAGATATTGTCCATAGAGCAAGTCCCACAGGCTCCTTATACGGCCTCTTAACTTTGATTATAAGAATTTTGAATAAAATTTTAGCTTCAACAACATTGCTTCCTTAAAAAGTTAAGAGCCTCCTCTCACTTCTTAATTTTATCAAGTACTTGGCTCATTTTTTTAAGGAGCGTAAAAACTTTAGAGCCCCTTCTCTATTCTCATTTATAAGATATACTCTCTCTTTTATACTTTATTTTGTACTTTAATGATTTCAAGTTATTTTTAATAATATAAAATTTACTGAGAAGTGTATATAAAGAGTATTGTTGGAGATAAATGTACACTAAATTGCTAAGAGCTAATAATTTATATTATATTAAAGAGCGATCTTAAGAGATTTTTGGAGATGCTCTTAAATGTTAAATTTTAATTGATGTAATGTATTTTTAATAATAAAATATTAAATAAGGAATAAATATAAGTAATATTGTTGGAGTCAAATATCCTTATTCATGTATTAATTCACTAAAAAATATTTTTGTATATTATATTTTAGAATTGAATTAAAAGGATGTTGTACTTGCTCTTCTGTCAATTATATATAGCTTAGGATATAATATAATTTGGCTCAAGGGAATACACATTAACATCGGGTACACATGACCATCCTAGGTCTATTATTCGAGACTATCCAATTGTTTGTTGCTCGTGGAAATACAAATGAATAAAAGTAATATGTGCAAATTTTCACACAATATATGAAAGATAGAATAATATTATAATCCGAAGAACTATTTGAACATAATTACCAACCATTCACCGCAAAAGCATAAAAATAAATATATATTTAAAATAATATATCTATTTGCTCATGCCTATTTTAAATAAAATAAAACACTAACAATTTATTAATCACATCAAAATACTGTTTTTAGTTCAAACTTTAAAAATTCCGATATCTCGTTTTAGTACAATCTTATACATGCCAAATCATAATATACGCGCGGGTATTTTTATTACTTGCATATTTTATTACATATCATTAAGTTTCTGTTAAAAAACACACTAATAAATTCTAATTAAGAATATCTTTTAAAGTTAAACAATTTTTTTTGACACTGATCCACTGTTGTTAAATTAGAACAATGCTGGCTAATTATTGAATACAATTTTGTGACAAAAAAACAAGAAAAGTTATAGAACACGCATGGTTTGGCATCAATTGCTTTGCAGTTGAAGAAAATTTTATCAATTTACATAAATACAAGGTTGCCTTGTAATTTGAAGAGTATCCTCTGTGTTTCTTACCCTGTTTCTTCAAGAAAACTGTAAATCACAGCATACACATAGCTCGTTAAAAGAGATTGAATTGCTAAATGCAAAGAGTTAGTGATTTTATTAAACAAGTTGGGTTTCAAACTCTGCAAGATCGACGGAACCAGAATCAACTGGTTTCATGAGATATGCAGCCAAGAGCTCTGAAGCCAGTGCTGCAATAAGTGGAATTCTTTTCAAGTTCTTCACAAAAGCAATGTCATCGGTTTCACCAATTGCTACAAGTTTTGTGTTTATCTCCACCATCCTATCCAACTTCCTCTTGAATTCAGGATTTTCAACATCCAGAACAGCCGGGAAAATCCTAGCAGTGGTGCGGTTAGTCTGCAGGAACACAAAGACTCGTCGTTCGGTTTCCCGGTTGTTTATTTAATTTTCAAGTTCAAAAGAGACATGTGAGGAACTTGTATACAATTTAAGCTGCCATATTTGGATGTAGAAATACTTGCAGAAACTATATTTACAAGAGTTAAGATTCTAAGATCAGGTTAGAGAAATATACTGCCAAGAAGTAAAATGCTAACCTCAATAAAAGGAAGATCTCTGGCAATCATTGAGATACATTGTGACGTAAACCTGCATCCACAGTTTTACAATCAAAATCTGAGAAATGACCAAATGTTTTACAACCTTTTAAAATAACTGCAGGACACAAGACACTTGTTGAGGAAGAGTGACTAGTGCATTAACTTTTTAACAAGAGTTTCGTTAAATTAATTTGTTTGTAATCAAAAGTACTGTAGGCAGTGAAAACGATGTTTATCATAATTTAGAACACACTTCAAATGACGAAATTACCAAATATAATTGTGTTTGAACGTTACCGATTAGCAGAAGAAGCGTGACCACAACTTTGCCTTCCAGTCGTTCAAGAACTGAGGCTGTGCCTTCATCAATGCAGAGAAAAAATCACCATGGCGATTTTCATCCTGGCACCAGTTCTCAAAGTACTTAAATATGGGATAGAGTTGGTACTCGGGATTGGTTTTGAGATGTCTGATATATGGTAATGTATCTCCAGTACCCAATTTTCTCAGAAAAATATGTCGCATAGAAAATGAATTTTGGCTTGAAAAAGGTGTATTTTCCGGCCTTTGTCAGAAATCCCAAGTCCAGTACCAGATTGAAATCAGATAAACCCTTGTTCAAAAACCTGAGTAAAATTATATTTGCTTATCAGCAAAATATCCAACAATTCATAAAGCTTACCGGATCAAAAGTGAAGTTGAATGAGCGTTCGCGTGTATGTGGCACAAACTTGATAATGATGGTGGAGAATATGTGAACTTACCCTGCATGCCTGGCTTCATCTCTAGACATGAGAGAAAATCTCAGCTACTACAGGGTTGGTTTTCTGCAAAAACCCAATGAACCAAGTCCTGATACTAACAAACAAGGTTTATAGATAAAAAGCATACAATTCTGGTTTAATGCACTTTTGATAAGGGAACTGGGAACAACACAAGTGACTAACTTAAAGGGGCATTGACATTTCATAAATGGATATAACATCAAGAACTGGATTGTAACACAATAGTAATATTAGAAACTTAAAAACTGATGAATTCTACTACCTGAACCTGACTTTATTTTTATATATCAAACATCAGATAATTATGATTAAGTTACTAACTGTCTTCAAACCTTAAGGACATAATTCGAGGGTTGGTTTTCTAATACAATAATATAACTCAGGTAATAACGGAAGTCCAATCTTCAAACTCATATACCCGAATTTTAAAATTATATTTTGGACATCGGGTTTTAATTTTGACCCGAAAAAGAGCCAACTGATTTGATTTTAATCCTAAATAAATAGGTGTTTGACTCGAGACAGGCATGCTAAAACTATTTTCACTGCTTATACCGACAACTTTGTTAACTTACCGCCAATCAAGTATGCTTTGACTTTGTCGGAATAAATCAAGAAATGGACAGAGAGTAGGACAGAAATTGAGGGTACCTTGAGTCTTCTTCCAAGCTCCTTGTAGTACAGAAGTGACAGGAATAACTAAATCCTGATTATGTAATTAAATATTACAGTAATTATACATGATTTGGGCTGCTAGGCCCAATAAGAATATGTATGACATTCAGACCAAAAAGGTCAACACATTGATCAGGCCTGATGGACCAGATCAGGCCCAACAGCCCTGATTATTTATTAATTTCGTAATTAATAAATAAGGGAGGAAAATAGCTATTAAGATAAGTCCTAGTGGGAATATAAATCCTTATAGATTGACCTCCACGGAACCTCATGGGATAAGGAATCAGCTTCCTACTTCCTAGGAATCCTAAGTCTATCCTAATTCAGAGACTTGACCACCAAGTCTCCTATACCAAGTCCAATTCAAGGACTCCCCATCTATATAAGGGGCCTCACCCCACAAATCAGAACTACGTTTTTTGACTTGATTCTCTAATTCACAGAGATACGTAGGCATCTCGTAAAGGCAGAGTTAAGCTACGAAACACGAGAGCAACCATTAAAGGCCTTGAGCTCCCGAATCTTAGTAATAAATACAGCAAATAATAACCTTAGTTTTTTATCCATAACATTTGGCGCCGTCTGTGGGAAAGCACAACAACAACCATGGCGAGAACACGGAGAACAATTAGAGCTCTGGAGGAAGGAACACCATCGGGGACAACCCAGGTGATTTCGTCAACCGTGGAGATACCCCCTCACTCAACTTATGCATCTACTCAAGGGGAAGCCCAGATAGGGGCAACTCAACCTCATCCACAAGGGACGATTCCACCGGCTATTCAAGGTACGAATCCTCAAGTTCAACAAGTACATGTACCTGTGAATTCTCGACCCGTCGGGTATGAATATTCAACCGTTGTTACTACTAACCCCCCTTATGAGATGCCCCTTTACCCCGAGGTTGGAGGAAACGGACATGCTGGGCGAAGTGAAGCACGAGGGCAATCACCCCCCTACATACGAGGTTTGACTCCTATCCCCGAGGATCGGGAATTTTCTGGTCCTTACACTGAGAGAGACTCCGAAACTTCGGATGATGAAGTGGCCCCAAGAAGGAGGCGTGCTGGCAAAGAGCCGATGCCCGATGGAAGCCAGCGCCCTCAAAGCACCCAATGGGCGAATCCCCAAGAAGTGCATGAAAGGATCAGGGCTCATAAGGCTGAGATTCAAAGGCTGAGGCGCGACTTGGAGGCGCACCAGACTACTAGACCCCAAGCACCTCCTAGAGGGAGAAATCCTCCTCCCATCATAGACCTGGACGGTCCGGTGCAGAGAAGGGTTGTTGTCCCAAGGGCCGATCCAAGCAATCTTCTTCCCCTTGGAGATCCTGATGATCCTACTCCACCCTTCACTGAAGGAATAATGAACGTCCATATTTCAAGGAAGTTTAAGATGCCAACTATCAAAGCTTATGATGGCATGGGAGATCCCGCTAATCATGTTAGAACATTCTCTAATGTACTGCTGTTGCAGCCCGTGAATGATGCTATAAAGTGTCGGGCCTTCCCTCAAACCCTGTCGGGTATGGCTCAAAGGTGGTACAGTCGCTTGCCCCCAACTCTATTGGGTCGTTCAGAGAATTAAGCCAGGCTTTTATTAAGCAATTCATCAGTGGGAGAGTTCATGAGAAAAGTTCTGCATCTCTTATGAACATTGTGCAGGGGACAAAGGAATCCTTGAGAGATTACCTGAATCGTTTCACAAAGGAGGCTTTAAAAGTCCCAGACCTTGATGATAAGGTAGCCATGATAGCACTGCAACAAGGAACTAGGGATGAGTTTTTTAAGATGTCCTTGGCCAAACGCCCCCCTGAAAGCATGTTGCAGCTCCAGGAGAGGGCAGGGAAGTATATCAAAGTCGAAGAAAGCATGAGGAAGACCGTAGTGAGTAATGAGCCCGCTGTAGGTAAGAAGCGGAAGACTGATCTGAACTATATCGCTAAAGACAAGTATCCTAGAACTGAGCAAAACCCTGATTCAACCCCCAAGAAGGGAGGACCTGGGCAAAAGTTCACTGAATACGCTAAGCTGAATGCTCCTAGAAGCCAAATCTTGATGGAAATCGAGAAAGATCGAGATATTCGTTGGCCTAAGCCCCTGAAGACTGATCTTGCCAAGCTAGACAAGAGCAAGTATTGCAGATTTCACAAAGATGTTGGTCACGGCACCGATGAGTGTAAGCAGCTGAAAGATGAAATTGAGTTCCTCATTCGAAAAGGAAGATTGAACAAATATACTGGAGAAGGAGGGGATATAAACAACAACGTGAGAAGGAACTTTGATGACCGAAGGAGAGATCAAGAAGATTAGGGGCGAAATCCCCAACCTAGGGGACCGGTGATAAATTCAATCTTCAGAGGACCGCGCCCACAAGGGCCTGTGATCAACACAATTTTTGGAGGACCAACTGCTGCAGGGTTATCCAAGAACTCCAGGAAAGCGTATGCTCGAGAAGTTATGCATATTGTTGGGGAAGCCCCGAAGAGGGCTAAGACAAGAGTAACAATTTCTTTTGATGATTCTGATCTGGAGGGTGTGAAATTTCCCCATGACGACCCGTTGGTCATAACCCCGATAATAGGGAACAACCCGGTAAGAAGGGTCCTTGTGGATAATGGTGCTTCAGTGGATATTTTGCTCCATGACACCTTTTTAAGGATGGGATATAATGACTCCCAATTGACCCCAACCGATATGCCGTTATATGGATTCGCAGGAGTGGAATGCCCCGTAGAAGGAATAATCAAGTTGCCAACAACCATAGGACAGGAACCAAGGCAAGCAACTCAGATGTTGGACTTTGTGGTGGCGAAGGCTAGTTCGACCTACAACGCTATCATGGGAAGAACAGGGATACATGCCTTTAAGGCAGTCCCTTCTTCTTATCATTCAGTTATGAAATTTATGACTCGAGATGGGATTGGAGAAGAAAGAGGAGATCAAAAAATGGCAAGAAGCTGTTATGTGGCCTTTTTGTGGGCAAATGGAGTTGGGGGGCAGGTTCTTCCCATTGAAGATCTGGATATCCGAGAAAATGATGAGAAAAGGGGAAAGCCAGCAGAAGACTTGGTTTTGATTCCTTTAGACCCCGAGAATCCTGAGAGGATGACTTTCATTGGAGCCACATTAGAGGAGCCCCTTAGAGGAAAGTTGGTGAAGTTTTTGCAAGAAAATAGTGATATTTTTGCATGGTCAACAACTGATATGCCTGGTATAGACCCGCACTGATTACTCACAAGCTGAATGTAGACCCAAATCGGAAGACGGTAAAACAAAAGAAAAGAAGTTTTGCTCCAGAAGGACAAGAAGCTATAAAACAGGAAGTGGAGAAGCTCTTGGAGGCTGGTTTCATTGAGGAGATCCAATTTCCAGAGTGGTTGGAAAACCCTGTAATGGTAAAGAAGGCTAATGGAAAATAGAGGATGTGTATAGACTTCACTGATCTGAATGATGCGTGCCCTAAAGACTGTTTTCCGTTGTCAAGAATTGATACTTTGATTGATGCCACTGCTGGGCATGAGATGTTGAGCTTCATGGATGGATTTAGCGGATACAATTAGATTAAGATGCACGAGGATGACATTCCAAAGGTATCATTCATCACTGACTTTGGTGTTTATTGTTATCTTGTTATGACATTTGGTCTTAAGAATGCAGGAGCCACCTATCAAAGGTTGGTAAATAAAATTTTTAAGGATCTTATTGGTAAGACTATGGAGGTCTATGTTGATGACATGTTAGTCAAGAGTCTAGTAAATACTGATCATATAACCCATTTGAGGGAAGCTTTTGAGGTCCTGAGGTACCACAAGATGATGTTGAATCCTACAAAGTGTGCTTTCGGAGTAGGATCTGGAAAATTTTTGGGATTGATGGTCTCCAAGAGAGGGATCGAGGCTAACCCCAATAAAATAAAGGCAATCCTGGACATGGAACCACCAAAAACTGTCAAGGATGTTCAGAAGCTCACAGGAAGGGTTGATGCGCTGGGACGATTCATCTCCAAGTCAGGAGACAAGTGCCTATCATTCTTTAAGTCCCTAAAAAATATTAAGGACTTTGTATGGAGTGAGGAAAATGATAAGTGGATTTTATATCCACTTGGAATGATTTATTACAAGCTTAAATTGGTGTTTTGGACTCAAGTTGTTGGTATTTTGATGTGTTTTTGTGTTATTGCATTTCAGGTATCAGTTAAATGAAGAAAAGAGCTTTTAAAGGAAATATGATGAAAAGTGATCAAAATTGGAAGCCAAGGCCATTGTCAAGTTGTAGAGAATCTCGTTAGCTTCGCGTGGGCAGTTGAATCGCCTAATTCTGACGAGTAGAACTCAAGTTATGGCCAAAACAAGATTCATCAGAATATTTTCCTAGTCAGTAGCTGAGCGCCCGCTCAGTAGAGCTGAGCGCCTGTTCAGAGAGCTGAGCGCCCGCTCAGGGCGCAGCTGGTCGCTGATTTCGCTGAAAAAGCTTTTTTTGAGTGGAATTTGACGATTTTAAGGGTCCAGGTCCACTAGGGGCATATATATACTTAAAAAAAGGGTTTTCATCATCCGGGAAGATTGGGATACCAAGGAGAAGACCTAGAAGCACAGAACAACTCCGAAAAAGAAGATCTTGTTTTCAACTTATGATTCTTTGAATTAGTTATAACTTTGGATGCTCGTTTTCGTTCTTGTTGAACCTAGATCTCATTTATTCGTACTTTGATTATTATTCAGTTTATTAAGACCTTGTTTTATACCATGCTTTCATATGAACCCATGGTGATGATGAGTTCTATTATGGGCTAATCGTTGTCATGGGGTTCTAGCGGATTTACTTATGGATTTTAATAGTTAATTGTTTCGATATCTTGGTGTGTGGTGATTGTATGATATCCTAGTATTGGTTGTGCTTATTCGTCTTATGTGCGTAGCTAACATATAAGATAGCGTGTTAATCTCTATTGAAGCGACAATGAATATAGAGGTTTAGAACTTGTCATGCTAGCATAGGTTCATGTATTATATGCATGATCAGTAGGTAACTCTAACCGTTTTACTTGCCCTGTGTAATCAAGATAGATAACTTGTGCTTAAACCGTTAGGTTGTCAAATTCTATAGACATATAGGGTCTCAATATAATTGGTGCCTATTCAGCTTCTATCTCTTTTGTGGATGTCTGGTAAAATGGTACTTGTGCAACGAAAGTCGGCGTTTATCAGTTTCGTGTTATCTGATTAGTGTCATCACCATTACATGCTAAAGTTAAGAACAAAAAGGACTATTGAATGAAGTAGTAATGAAGTTAGAATCCCATGTTTGTCATATATATTAATTCAACCTCAATTCTCTTAGTTAATGTTATTTAGTATAATCTCTTATTTTAATAAAAACCCAATTTGTTATTTGTCTTAGCATTGAGCGATAGCCATACATTATTGCATAGGTGCATAAATTGAACTTAACCTAAACCAGTCTCTGTGGGAACGAATCTGATTTATATCTTATACTACTTGCGAACGCGTATACTTGCGTGAATATTAGCGCGTGTTTTTGCCCTAACAAGTTTTTGGCGCCGCTGCCGGGGACTCGGTGTTAATTTTTAGTTTATGTGCTTGTCATCAGTGGTCGTTAAAGTTCACCGACTCGGATTCTTTTACTTTCACAGTTTATTTGTTTGTGTTTCAGGTACTCATTACAATGGGAGATCCAGCAGCACGAACGAAAGCCTTGATGGATTTTCTCAACCCAAGATTAATGACATTCAATCTAGCATTGTCCGACCAACTATCACAGCTAATACCTTTGAGATCAAGCCTGGCATAATTCAATGGGTGCAGAATTCAATCTAGTTTGGGGGTTCTTCAACGGAAGATCCCAATATGCATATTAGGGATTTCATTGAGATCTGCAACACCTTCAAGTTCAACGGTGTTTCTGAAGATGTTGTGAAGCTGAGACTGTTTCCATTCTCTCTGAGGGACAAGGCTAAGAGCTGGTTACACTCTCTACCAGCTGGTTCGATTACTACTTGGGAGGATCTTGCTCAGAAATTCCTTACTAAATTCTTCCCTATGGCGAAGACAGCTGCAATGAGGAACGCTATTACTCAATTTGCACAGCAAACAGGAAAATCTTTATATGAAGCTTGGGAGCGCTACAAGGAGATGCTTAGGAAGTGTCCTCATCATGGAATGCCTGATTGGATGATCATCACTTATTTTTATAATGGGTTGGGAGCACAGTCCAGACCCATGCTAGATGCAGCATCAGGCGGAGCATTATGGGCAAAGAGCTATAAGGAAGCTTATGATCTAATTGAACTGATGGCTACTAATGAATATCAGTATCCAACCCAGAGATGTCCACAGGGCAAGGTAGCAGGAGTTCTTGAGGTGGATACAGCGACGACTATCACTGCTCAACTAAAGGCATTGTCTATGAAGATCGATTCTCTGGCTAACTATGGTGTTAAACAGATAATTAGTGTTTGCGAGCTGTGTGCCGGTCCGTATGCGATGGAGCAATCTGCTATATCTAGTGACTCAGCTCAGTTTGTGAGCAACTTTCAGAGATCGCAGCAACCAGTTCCAGACATTTATCATCCTGACAACTGGAATCATCCTAACTTCAGCTGGAGCAATAATCAGAATGTGATACAACAGCCGTTCCAGCAGTTTGGAAATAAACTATTCAACCCTCCTGATTTTCAGCAACAAATTGCACCAAAACAACAACTCCAAATTCAACAACAAAATCATGATGCAGGTCTATCTTCGAATGAAAAATCTGATTGGAGGAGTTGAGGCTTATGTGCAAAAACCAGGCTCTTATATGCCAAAGCCAGGCTATTTCTATCAAGATTCTGGAGAACCAAATAGGGCAAATTGCTAATGCCTTATTGAATCGATCACCAGGAATGCTTCCTAGTGATACAGAAACAAATCCAGGCAAGAGGGAAGTTGAAGAATAGGTGAACGCCATCACCTTAAGGTCTGGAAAGGTCGCAAGCCCCCAAGTTCAGCAAGACAAAGAGCCTGAAAAGTCTCAAGTTCCAGAATCTGAAGTTTTGGCTGAAGAAGATGTGCAGAAGGAAGTAGAGGTGGAACCAAGGAAGACTACTGTGGAACACACTCCTCCTGAGGGTAATACAGGGGAGAAACAGATCTATCCTCCACCTCCTTTTTCTAAGAGGCTGCAGAAGAAAAAGCTGGATAAGCAGTTTGAGAAGTTTTTGGAGGTGTTCAAGAAACTTCATATCAACATACCTTTCGCTGAAGCTCTTACACAGATGCCTAGCTATGCGAGGTTTATGAAAGGTATTCTCTCTCGGAAAGTGAAGCTCGATGACTTAGAGACCGTTGCTCTAACGGAGGAATGCAGTATTGTGCTGTAACATAAGTTGCCTCCGAAGCTTAAAGATCCTGAAAGCTTCACTATTCCTTGCACCATCGGAAACTTGTCGTTCGACAAGTGTTTATGTGATTTAGGAGCTAGCATCAATCTGATGCCCTTATCTATCTTCAAGAAGCTTGGTCAGCCTGATCCGAAACCAACATACATGTCATTGCAACTAGCTGGCCATTCCATCGCTTATCCACGAGGTATAGTGGAGGATGTCTTGGTCAAGGTGGATAAACTCTTCTTCCCTGCTGACTTTGTAATTCTTGATTTCGAAGAAGATAAGAAGACTCCTATTATCTTAGGAAGACCATTCTTGGCTACAGGCCGAACTATGATCGATGTGTAAAAATGAGAGCTTTCGATGAAGGTTTACGATCAAAAGGTCACTTTTAATATGTTCAAGGAAATAAAGTTACCCACAGCTAAAGAGGAGTGCTTAAGAGTAGAGCACTTGCAGGTTTTGAATGCACCTCCATGGAAGAGGAAGTTGGATTTGCCATTCGATTCTCTTGGGTTAGCAGAGCAGAAAATTTCTCAGGAGCGTCTCGAGCTGTCTATTGAAGATGTTTCCACACTTGAGCTTCACCCACTACCAGATCACTTGAGTTATGCATTCTTAGGTGCACCACATGATAAGGGGTTGGGATATATTTTTGATGATGTAGAGGGTGACCAGCCAGTTTCTGCCATGCTTACAGATGGTCTCTCTCGTGCACCACAGGCAGTTGATAGGACTGATGTTGGTGATGCACAGTATAAAAGATTGACTAGGCGTATGGAGGCCGTGCACGACATTCACCATCTTTTTGCTGAAGATTTGACACACGCTTTCGGTACTATTGTCCGAGACACTGGTGGCGAGGTTGATTGGCCACCTGATCCTCCACCCGAAGAGGGTGACTCTCCTGCTAATTAGGTATGCCTGAAATCCTTATTATTACCTTCAATGAGGACATTGAAAATTTTAAGTTTGGGGGTGATAATGTAAGGATTAGTAGTGTATGTCCATATAGATCCATATAGATTCATGTTACATGTTTAGTTGTAGTTCATTCATATTTTTGCATGATTATTCATTTAGGACATTTTTGTTTGTTTTTATATGATTTCATATAGTTGCATTTGCCTGCATATTTAGCATGATCCCTTAAGATGAACTATGATATTTGATAAGTTGATATTGATTTGGTGATGACGAATAGAGGGATGTTTAAGTCTTAATGAATTGATTTGCATGTCGGAAACAAATATTTTCACAAGTCTTATAAGATTGCTTTTGATCTAGATCATGATCATACTTGTTTGTTGTTGAGATTTAATCACTTGGTTATATTTAGAATTTGTGATATTCTCGTAATGACGTAAAAATACTGATTTTTTTATCTGGAGAAAAACTTGGATTTCATTGCTAGTTGTTGTAAGGCTAGGCGTCAAATGGCTAGTAGCCGGCTCATATTTTTATGAGTAGTCTAGGGTTGAATGAGATGGAGCGAAACGCACTCATTCAGAAATTATTGAAATAAAAAAGAAAAAAAAAGAAAAAAGAGAAAAAAAAAGAAAGAAAAAAAAGTATTTGTTTATGCATAATTGATCAAGAGTGAGCTCTTTAATACTCGAGTTATTAAGTTCTAGGGGACTTTGTGCCGGGTGACCTAAGGCTTTTATAGTCTGAGATCCGCTAACCTAACGCTCGCTACATGGGTATTATTGCATAAGTCTTTTGGGACCTCATTCATTGCACGGTCAAATAAGCATCTTTGCTATGTGTTCAATAATAGTGTGAATCCTTGTATAACTCTAGTAGAAAGGAGGTGTTGTGAGTCATAATGCGTTTATTGACTATTCTGTTTATAAACTTTTGATTGTTTCGATGATAGATAAGTTATGGTTATTGAATCTAGTATCGAGAGTATATCTATTAAGCATCCACACATGCATGTTTCTGGTTTGTGAGTTGGTTTGTGGGATTTATTCGAGCTCTGTTTATAGTCATTGCATTCTTAGAGGCATTGGCTTATTCATTTGGTTATGGTTATTCTGAGGGGATCGATTGCATTATCATTTAGTTGCATTCACGTAGTTGCATTCATGTATTAGGTTTGTTTTATAGTTTTGAGTCTGTTTATGCTTGAGGACAAGCATCGATTCAAGTTTGGGGGTGTGATAAGTGGATTTTATATCCACTTGGAATGCTTTATTACAAGCTTAAATTGGTGTTTTGGACTCAAGTTGTTGGTATTTTGATGTGTTTTTGTGTTATTGCATTTCAGGTATCAGTTAAATGAAGAAAAGAGCTTTTAAAGGAAATATGATGAAAAGTGATCAGAATTGGAAGCCAAGGCCATTTTCAGGTTGTAGAGAATCTCGTTAGCTTCGCGTGAGCAGTTGAATCGCCTAATTCTGAGGAGTAGAACTCAAGTTATGGCCAAATGAAGATTCATCAGAATATTTTCCCAGTCAGTAGCTGAGCGCCCGCTCAGCAGAGCTGAGCGCCCGCTCAGAGAGCTGAGCGTCCGCTCAGGAGAGCTGAGCGGCCGCTCAGGGCGCAGCTGGTCGCTGATTTCGCTGAAAAAGCCTTTTTTGAGTGGAATTTGACGATTTTAAGGGTCCAGGTCCACTAGGGGCATATATATACTTAAAAAAAGGGTTTTCATCATCCGGGAAGATTGGGATACCAAGGAGAAGACCTAGAAGCACAGAACAACTCCGAAAAAGAAGATCTTGTTTTCAACTTGTGATTCTTTGAATTAGTTGTAACTTTGGATGCTCGTTTTCGTTCTTGTTGAACCTAGATCTCGTTTATTCGTACTTTGATTTTTATTCAGTTTATTAAGACCTTGTTTTATACCATGCTTTCATATGAACCCATGGTGACGATGAGTTCTATTATGAGCTAATCGTTGTCATGGGGTTCTAGCGGATTTACTTATGGATTTTAATAGTTAATTGTTTCGATATCTTGGTGTGTGGTGATTGTATGATATCCTAGTATTGGTTGTGCTTATTCGTCTTATGTGCGTAGCTAACATATAAGATAGCGTGTTAATCTCTAATTGAAGCGATAGTGAATATAGAGGTTTAGAACTTGCCATGCTAGCATAGGTTCATGTATTATATGCATGAAGGTAACTCTAACCGTTTTACTTGCCCTGTGTAATCAAGATAGATAACTTGTGCTTAAACCATTATGTTGTCAAATTCTATAGACATATAGGGTCTCAATATAATTGGTGCCTATTCAGCTTCTATCACTTTTGTGGATGTCTGGTAGAATGGTACTCGTGCAACGAAAGTCGGCGTTTATCCGTTTCGTATTATCTGATTTGTGTCATCACCATTACATGCTAAGGTTAAGAACAAAAAGGCTATTGAATGAAGTAGTAATGAAGTTAGAATCCCATGTTTGTCATATATATTAATTCAACCTCAATTCTCTTAGTTAATGTTATTTAGTATAATCTCTTATTTTAATAAAAACCCAATTTGTTATTTGTCTTAGCATTGAGCGATAGCCGTACATTGTTGCATAGGTGCATAAATTGAACTTAACATAAACCAGTCTCTGTGGGAACGAATCTGATTTATATCTTATACTACTTGCGAACGCGTATACTTGCGTGAATATTAGCGTGTGTTTTCGCCCTAACAGAAAACCAGAAGGCTTTCGAAGAATTGAAGAAATATATGGCACATGCCCCGTTGTTGGCCAAGCCAGCTTTGAATGAAGTTTTATTCTTGTACTTGGCTGTTTCAGAGAGCGCCTTGAGCGCTGTGTTGGTTAAGGAGGAACTGAAAGTTCAGAAACCCGTATACTATGTCAGCAAAATTCTGCATGGTGCTGAGTTAAATTATTCATTTATCGAGAAATTTTCTCTAGCCTTGGTAATGGCTTCGAGAAAGCTGTGTCCTTACTTTCAGGCTCATTAGATTGAGGTGCTAATGAATCAGCCCCTGAGAAATATTATTCACAGTCCCAAGGCAAGTGGGAGATTGATTAAGTGGGCAATAGAGTTGGGAGAGTTCGATCTCAAGTATAAGCCACGAACGGCAATAAAAGCCCAGGCACTAGCTGACTTCGTGGTGGAATGTACCATACCCAACCAAGAAGTCGGGGGGTAGGAAGATGCCGTACCTCAAGACAAGGAAGTCGATAATGGGCACAAAGAGAAGGATGATAAGGAGAAAAAATATTGGATTCTCTATTTTGATGGTGCATCAAAAACGAATTCAAGTGGAGCAGGTTTGGTCTTGCAAAGCCCTGATGGGTTCTTAATTGAGTATGCTATGAAGCTGGACTTCCTAACCACAAACAATGAGGCGGAATATGAAGCTCTGATAGCTGGTCTTGGCCTAGCTGGGACACTTAGAGTCAAAAACTTAAAGGTCCGTGGAGACTCGAAGCTGATCATATCCCAGGTAAAGGGAGAATTTGAGGCAAGGGATGATACAATGGCTAAGTATGTCCACCTAGTAAATGCCATATTGAGCACATTCCAAGGGAGGAAAATGTTAAGGCAGATGCATTATCAAAGTTTGCTTCATCTGAGATAGAAGAAAGTTCAGGGAGTGTATACTATCACGTTTTGAAAACACGGAGCATTGATGTTAAGCTTGTAGCTCCTATAGGCCCGGGGACGTCATGGATTGATCCCATTAAGGCTCACATTCAAACCGGCTGGTTTCCAAACGATGTTACTGAAGCACGAAAATTGGTTGTTCGAGCACTAAGATACTCTTTGATAGATGGAATTCTGTATAAAAGATCTTTCGTGGTTCCCTACTTGAGATGTCTCAGGCCTGATGAGGCTCGCTTGGCTCTTGAAGAAGTATAGGAAAGGCATATGTGGACAACACTTGGGGGGCAGGGCCTTGGCTCATAAGATAACCCGTTTAGGCTTTTATTGGCCAGAAATGATGGCTAACGCCAAAGAATATGTGAAGAAGTGTGACCGCTTTCAGAAGCATGCACCTGTTATTAGACAACCCCCCGAGATGCTGACCTCTATCAACTTGCCCATCCCCTTTGCTATGTGGGGAATGGATATTCTGGGGCCTTTCCCCATGGTCACGTCACAAAGAAAGTTTCTGATTGTAGCCATTGATTATTTCACCAAGTAGATTGAAGCCAAACCCTTGGCCAAAATCACAACTAAGTAGGTTGCACAATTCCTGTGGGAAAATATTATGTGCCATTATGGAATTCCCCGCATCCTAGTCACCGATAACGGAACACAATTCAACAATGAGGAATTCAAGAAGTATTGTGAAGAAAATGAAACTGAGTTACGGTTCACCTCTGTGGCTCACCCGCAAGCCAATGGGCAAGCGGAGGTAGCAAATCGAATAATCCTGGATGGACTAAAGAAGAGGATCGACAAATCAAGAAATAACTGGGTGGATGAGATACTTCCAATATTATGGGCCTATAGGACTACCTGTAGAGTCACGACTGGAGCAACTCCCTTCATGTTGGCATATGGGGCAGAAACAGTTGTTCCCGTGGAGATATCACATTCCTCTCCAAGGATTCAAGCTTTCAATACTGGGGAAAATGAGGAAGGACAAAGGTTGACTCTGGACTTAATTGATGAAGTGCGAGATGAGGCACATGCAAAGATAGTAGAGTATCAGAAAAAGGCTTCGTTCTACTATAACCTAAGGGTTAAAGAAAGGTTCTTCAAACAGGGTGACCTAGTCTTGAGGAAGGTGGAAGCTTCTGGTGTAGGGCAGAAAGGGAAACTTGCCCCAAATTGGGAAGGGCCATATAAGGTCAAGAGTGTACAAGGTAGAGGAACCTACAAGCTGGAGACTATGGATGGTGTTGAAGTCCCGAGAACTTGGCATGCACAAAACCTGAAGGTTTACTATGTGTGAAGCCATTAAACATGATTCTCACTTGTCAAGGTGACAAGTAGGTTGAAAAGCACCTTGAAGCTTTGATTGCTTAGGATTTACATGTTTTAGCTTTATTTTTTAGGATTATTAGGAGTGGTGTAAGGGATGAATCCCAAGAGTTGCCATAAACTTGTTTTACAATTGTTTAGTTCATCTTATTATAGAACTATTTGGTGCATACTATTATATGATTAAGTTTGCTTATCTATTTTAGTACAAGTACGAGGAAAATAGGAGATAGCTTTTAAAAGGCTAGCAAACTAACAGTACAAGTACTTGAAAAGGATAGTAGAAAAGCAAACAAATAACTTAAAATAACATAATAAACCCCGAAGGGTAATAAGTCTTGAATACGACTAAGTCAATACATAGAAAGCCATGATGAGCCAAATAAGAAAAACAAACTACTCAAAGATCCTTGAAAAAGTCATCATCAATGTTTCCTTCATCGGCAGCAGTAGAAGAAGGAACTGGCGTAGGATCAGCATCTCGAGGAGAAACAGCTGCGGCCTCAGCAGATGTAGTAAGAGTAGGAGAAAGAGGAATATCATCAAGAAGAGGCTCTTTCCCAAGAATAACAGGGACTGGATAGGCGGTGAGAGTCACCTCCAGAATCTTCTTCCTAATCTCCTCCACTATCTGTTCCCAACAGCTAGAAAAGGTCTCCGGGAAGTTAGCATCGTACTCAGCATTTAGGACATCCTGAAAGTCCTGAGATGCCTTATACTCAGCTATCACCTCAGCCCGGGCCCTCTGAGCATCCAGCTCCAGCTTACGAACTTTCTCCTTTTCATCCGCCAGCTCCTTCTCTACCTCACGGAAACGAGTGAAGTTGGCCTCGGAAGCCTTGAGGTACCTGTCCCTATCTCTCTCAGCAATAGTTAAGCTAGTTCTCACATCCTTCAAATTGTGAAGGGCAGCTTGGAGATAGGTATTCATCTACACGAGCATATCCAAATACAGTAAGTAAGTATGAAAGAATTAAAAAATAGTTAAAAAAGGAGACAAGGAAGAGGCTTACAGAAGCCACGACCTGAGCACCCAGATGCTCAATCTGTAGGTCATCAGAAGACTCTACAATCTCAGCCCTGTCACGAGGCGTAATCACACTCTCAGACCAAACAGCGGCAGCCTCGGAACTCCCTACCACTGTGTCCCTCCTCTGAAGGCCCCAAGTGACGGTGAAAGGAGAGGTATCCTCATCAAGGATAAGAGGCCTCTGGGATAAAAAGTTAAGGACAACCTCCTGAACTGTGACTGAAGGGCCGTCACCAATCCTAACCCGCTTGTCGCGGTGGGTCTCAATAGCAGAGCCCTTGGCAGCACGGGCCTCCCGCTTCTTGAAGATTGTGTCCAAAGCTGCCCTAGCTGCAGAAAGATACAGGCACGTAAGAAGAAGGAAAAATAAGGAATCAAGAAAATAGAACAAAAAGGGGAAAAAAATACCCTCGGGACCAAGGTCACTTAGACCTAAACCTTGCAAATTACCCTCTGAAAGGATGAGAGCGCAATGATGCAAGTTATCAGCAGTGATGGCCTTGATGGCCGCATCCTCATCTATCCCCAATTTTAGGTCTCTTAAAGACCCGTCTATACTTTTTGAGAAGTTGGGCCTGAAAAAATGGTCCCAACCCTCCTCGGAATCCAGAAACACATAAAACCACTCACTCTTCCATGTTGGATACGAGTCAGGGTTAGTGCCAGAAATAAAGCAGGAGCGGGCCAAGGATCTATGAACTATTTTGACCCATCGTTGGTCCTCAGAAGCATTTACAAATTTAAATAAATAACGAAAGACACAAACATTAGGCTCAAAACCGTGTTTACGAGATTGGGCCATATAACAGTGAATAAAATGCCAAGAATTGGGTGTGAGTTGGGTCGGATAGACTCGGGCCTCAGCCAAAAGGCGAAAAATGAAAGGATGAGGAGGAAGGCGAAAAACCAGCATAGAAGGTTTCCTTATAGACCCGAATGGCCCCAGGCTTTGGGTAGCAGGCCCTATCATTTGGGCCTGGAGCCTCGGCCCTATAAGGGCGAGAAATGCCAAAAAGGCGGGCTATGGTACCTACTTGTTCTGGACCAAATCTAGAAGGATAATTATATGCATCCAAGTGTAACATGTTAGGAAAGGCTTGCCCGAATTCGGTTAAAAGATCCCTAAGAGAAATTACTGAGGAATGTACAAGAGATTTTTTACCTCGGCTGGCCCTAGATGGACGGGCAACAGCTTGGGGAACATGGGAGTGAGATGAATCAGAATCCACCATGGATGAAGACAGAAACCCAGGAAACTCTTGAAGGTAAGTGAAGAAGATGAAGATTCAAACGTAATCTTGAAAATAAGCCCAGAAAGCGCTGGTGTAGAAAGCCGGAAATCGCTTTGAGGTGGCGATTCTTGAGAGAATAATTGCAGAGTAGATGTAACACCCCCAAATCCGGGGTCGGGGATCCGGGTTATCACAAGTTCCATTTCCCTTAATAACACCCAATCTTAATAAACAATCAACTACTCCGTACTGTGACCCCACAATAAACACACACACCACAAGTTATAGTCTCAGAGATGAATATCCAAAAATAACACGAGTCATTTTATTCCACAATTATATGCCATTACACCTTAAAAGGGTTTCTGAATAAATTTACATTTCTTTGCCATTATTACAATTCATAAAGATACATAAGTCTGGTATATCAAAAGTTGAAAGACTAGCCTATTGGTAGTTCCTACCTCAGCTACATCGACATCAACGCCTATAGGAAACTGCGGAATGTTTCCTATCCGCTCGCGAATTGGGAGCTTGGTCCTGTTCATCTTGTCTATCTGATGTTGTGTGATGAAAGAAGAAAGCAAGGATGAACAACAAGCCCACCAAAATAATATGTATAATAATTAACAATATATGAGCATCCTCATAGTACTCATGAAAGTCTTGGTCAAGAAGAAATGAACCAAGTTTGATCTCTTAATGCGACCAAGTCGCAAAATATTTAGTATATATATACTTTTCAGAATTTTTAAATCCTCTTCCATGTATAATATGCACAGAGTTCCAGTTTATAACTGTATAAAAATATCGTTGCAAGGTGATCTCATATATCTAACCTTGTCTCAACGTTTTTGTGAAAATCTTTGTCATGCATAAGATAATCATTAACCAGATATAAGTTGACAAGATGAAGTTACAAGATACTCCAATATACTTATATCTTTTCCGAATACTACTTGAACTACCACCATTCAAGTTATAATTAGTTCATCCCATAGATGAAGCTACACGAAAAAACTTGTATAGAATTAATCTTTGAAATATCATCAAAATGAAATGAAGTTACGAGATACTTCATTTGATGAAAACATCATTTTGAAAACTCGACCCTGCCAACACTTAACAATCGCCCAGCCGTAGCCTTTCTATCGAAGTGCTCTGAGTAGTGTTGCAGAAATATCCAATTGGATGATGAACTCATTACGGGAGTTTGCCGCGCCAGGAAGACCACTTACGATGATCAGTCACAGTAGTGCAATTTACTTGTCAACCGAACACTGGACTCCTAAGGAATGGACCGTCTTAGCGGAACTTCCAGGCCATTTGGGCCAATATAATAAGGCTGGGCCGGCGCCACTCGACCACTTACGCCACTCCTAGTTCAGATGAAATCCATGACTCTGAAACGTAAAGCTTGTCCCCACTTTCCCCAAGTAGAAACTTGTTGATATGGATTCACCAAGAAGTCGTATCTAGTTGGAAAGGAAAACTCACCGATATTTCCCAGGCAGTGCCTGTTAATTGATTAACTTGTTCTAAGAATTTTACTTCCCGAATGTTGGGTAAGTAATCAAAAACTCTTTTATCAAAACAGCAACCTTGTTGCGAATATAAAACACACCACAGAGCCGGATCCCTCAGATTTTGAGCGAGTATTTAAATCCCCTTCGAAAGGAGGATCTTAAATATAAAAATGAGTTTTGGAATCCGCCTTAACCTTTAAAAATCATTTTGAAGACTCGAAAACATTTTTAAGAATGTTTGGAGTAATGCTGATTTAATAAAATAAATCAGTCCCAATATATTAGAAAATATCTGAATATTATTATTTAAATAATATTCCCATAAAGAAGAATCTTTATAAAAATAATTGAAGTAAAAGTTTTAAAACTCATACTTGAAATGAATAATAAATAACCAAAGATATACTTATACGAAAGTACGATCTTTATTTGAATAATCGAAAATAAGTTTGATTATCAAAACATTATTCTTTAATAAAATAAAGAATATTATTTAATAAAATAAGCGGAGTCGTAAGTCCTCGAATGAATATTCAAAACAATATTCATTAAATAAAATAAGCGGAGTCATAAGTCCTCGAATGAATATTTAAAATAATATTCATTAAGTGAAATAAAGTTATCGAATAAACCTTATTCAAATAATAGTTTTGAAAACTATTTATATATATAAATATATATATATATAGTATACTCGGGAACATCGTCTCCCGGTTTAGAAAATATGTTCACCTTTGGGTCCCCTATACTAAGGGTATACGCAACTACTGCTTATCTCTAGCATAGGTATTATGCAACTTATAAGCAATTGAATCAACAATTAGATATCAAGATTATGAAACAGACATGCATATATACCATATCAGCATGCTCCAATATATCACCAAATTTGCTAATAACAATCATGCACTTATCACAAGATAATGCATATACATATATTTACATCACAATAACAGTATAACGGGTAGAAAACTTGCCTGAGCGACTGGGGGTGATAAAAGGCTTGGGACGATTCTGGTAACCTATAAACAACATATAAGTTGGAATTAAACCAAAGTCGCTTATGAGTCTATACTTTAACCAATTAGACCCTAACGTTCATTTTTGCGCTTAACGATTCACTTAAGTCGCTCGAGTACCCTCGGCTCCACTATTTTTAATAAATTAACCATTAAGGGTTTTAAGGTGATTCTTTCGCAAGTCCCCTACCAACTGCCTAACCCACTTTACATAATTGTTTCATACTCCAATTAGTCATTTAAGGGCCTTAACCAAGGTTTTAAAGTAAGGCGAGGGGTAATGGTTCGTTCGCGAAACACCATTACTTAAAACGGTCGTTTCTCCTAAACCGTACATTGGATTCAAGCGAACCACATATCAAAACGAAGATTGTAACATGAACTATCTAAACATGGCAAAGGTTAGAATCTTTCAGTGAGTTCACGGGTCCTAAAGTTAAGAACAGAACAGTTAAGGAAAATCAGGCATTATGACGTTTATGTTTACGCGATTTCCAATTTAATTAACACTCTAAATTATCATCAATTCACTCACAACCACCAATACAACAATATTCAACCATCATACTACAAACTCAGTCCCCAACTCCAAGTTTTACCAATTTATCCAACCAATCAAAGACCCAATATTCAAAACCAATACAAATCCACCAAAACTACTTATAATCAAAGATCAAGCCTTAATACTAACAATGCTTCAATAAAACTTAATGGAATCATAAAATCAAAGCTAGGGTTTGAAGTTGATACCTTCCTTGGTAGGTGTTAAGTTGCTAGGAAGCCTTAGGGAGCCTTAATCTAACCTCCTACAAGCTTGATCTTTCCAAAGAAATCAATAACACAAAGTTAGGTTTTGAAGTTTCTAAAAGTCATATTGAAAGAACTGTCAAAACGAGGGTCTTACCTTGCTTATTTGGATGAGACTTGTGAACAAGAGTTGTAGGCCATCTCAATACCTTTCCAAAGAGCTATAGAACATACTATTTGAGTGAGTATTGAAGGAGATATGGTAGTTTGAAGTTGCTGCTCTGGTTTTGGCCGAGAGCTTGCTTCTTTAAAATGAAAAGTCAAGTTTGTGTTATGATTTTTTTGTTTTGTTTCTTTGTTTATGGCTTGGCTAATTTTGAGGATTTACCACGGTAAAAAATGAATGGCTCACAATCAACCAACAACACACTTCTTATTGTCATGCTTAGGTCATCATTCTTATGTCATCCAATTGCCACATGTCTCTTCCTTGTGGTTTGATGATGTCACAATCCTTGGCTTCTTGTACAAGCTTGTCTCTTGGTCGCTTATTTGTTTTACGGTTCGCTTAACTTTCGTTCTCGTTCGTCGTTTGAGGGATCATATCCGGGATCTTATTACTTGGGTTCCCCTAAACCTTTCTCAATATTTTATATTCCTTTTTATGATCCCCTCTTAAAATCCTTGAATTTAAATCCTTTTTATTCTGTCACCTTATACTCAATTCTTTCAGTATCTGGTGGATTTTCGGGAAAAAATCAAAGTGTTCGGATTTGGATTCTGACGATCTTTACATACACTTATTTACTTTATGGAGTACTAATACGATCTTAGAATTTCCATAACAGTACTCCTATATAGCGTGGTCTGATAATTTTCCTTAATCATCATCAGCAGCAAAAGTTACTATTCATCCGTGTTTCAAATTTTTCCAAAAATTGGGGTTATTACAGTCTCCCCTCCTTAAAAGGATTTCGTCCCGGAATCAGATAGAAAATGAATAGGGATGCTCTCTTAGCATTGCACTTTCTACATCTCAAGTAAATTTTCCCACATTGTGGTTCTACCATCAAACTCTGCCTAGTTTGATAACCCTTCTCCTAAGCACTTGTTCCTTTTCGATCTATAACCCTTTCTGGTTGCTTCATATAGGTTACGTCTGGTTGCATTCCTATGCGCTCATGTGCCCCTATTTGTCTGGCATCCAAATTATACTTCCTTAACATTGATACGTGGAACACGTTATGAACTTGCTACAGGTTCGGGGGTAGGTCTAGCTCATATGCTAACTTCCCAATACGTCTTAATATCTCCAAGGGTCCAACACTTCGTGGGCTTAGCTTTCCTTTCTTTCCGAACCACATCCATCTTTTCCAAGGGAATACCTATAACAGCACTAGGTCCCCTACTTCCTATTCATTGTCCTTTCGTGTCAATTCAACATACTTCTCATGTCCATCTTGGGCTACTACCAGCCGTCTTCTGATTAGATCTATTATATCCCTGGTCCTTTGGACCACTGCTGGTCCGAGCATCTTGCGCTCTTCAACTTCATCCTAACATAAGGGAGATCGGCATTGTCTTCCCTCAAGGATCTCATAAGGCGACATCTCGATAATGACATATGATCTATTGTCGTAAGAAAACTCAATCCGCGTTAAGTGATCATTCCAAATTCTTTCAAGTCTATTGCACAGACTCTCATCATTGCTTCTAGCATTATAGATTTTGCTTCTCAATACTCCTTCTTTTCTGGTTCGTAAGCGTTACTATCTTCCGTACAGAATACTATTCTAGATATACCTTTACTCGCTAGAGTTTTATAACCTTTTAATAACCACGTCAACCTTAGTATCACGAACATGTTTCCATTCCGAATACCACCATAACTTTACTACTCCTTTTTCAGCTGTTTCTATTTTCCAAAGTTTGATCAATCATATAGAAGTAAAGAAATTTGTTGAGAGATCACTATGATCATGAACACTTGTTCTATTGCATAGTTAGTACAGAAGGTGGCCAGCCTTTAGTACTTGACAAGTAATTAAACAATAAATGGTATCCTACTAGGCTTCTATCACACAGATAGATAGTCATTCGACAATACCTCCCCTTCTGGAAGGGTTGTTCTTCTCAGCTTAAACAAAATGAAAAGAAAAGAACGAATTGAAGAGAATTGTATATATAAAAAAAATACTGCCACAAAATATCTGGCTTGGAATCTACCTCTGAACTATAGAGGTTTGTCACAAGAGAACAAAACATATATATCTATATCAATATCCAGTATTATCGCATCGCATTTCACATGCTTAAATATTTTTGCTATTCCGTCCATCATTCTATGGACCCATGCTCTTCCTCGACCTTATACTCAATCACCTTTGAAACTCCCTTGACAGCAAAAATTGAATCTCGGATTTCATTCTAGACATCATAGTTACTAGAATCCATTGCTATTCCGTAACCTTCTTCGTATAGTAATACTACTCTTTATCATAAGAAGGAATAAATATATCATAGGTAAATGATTGCCTTAGTTAGTCTACCGATGATTACTTATACATCACCACAACCCGATTAGTGGTACCCAATCTCAACATCCATTACACTACAACTCTCACGGTTGTAATCAGCTCATTATTCAAAGAATCGTTGTTACATTACTATGGTCCACCACTGAGCTACTGTCGTCATTCATTTTCCTTGGAATCTTAATAGCTAACCATACGGAGTCCATACCTGTCGTATCGAATTCTTCTAAGGAGGTAACATGATCACCGCTCATGATTCATGAAGAACACTCCTGAACTTGACGCACATATGACATGAAGCAGATAAAATTTCAGAAGAGTTTCAATGAAAGCAACGATAGTAGGTTAATACCATTCTTAATCATATATCTTTATTAGAAGACATGAATCTCAAAGGTTATCTCAAGATAGTACCTTCTAAGATAGATAGCCCGCTCATGGCGATTACACGAATTAATCATTTACGAAACTACTATTACAGTTGGGTATTGCACAGCCATCAAAAGGAATGTCAATCTTCCAAACCATAATACAACCTTTACGGCTTCAACCATCATCACTGTATTCCTCTGGCACGAGCGCCGATAATTGTCCTCTTACACTTAAAGTGTTAGCTACCTCTTTGGCCTTTCCTGATAGTAAAATTTCCTTACAATCAATATCATTTTAACCACCTCCCACTAAATTTTCTACCTTATTTCAATCACTGCTTATGTGAAAATGCTTCTCTTAAGTCCTGGTGACAAAAAAAAATCACCATTTTTTTCCATAAGTCATTGCCTTAGTCTTTAGATGTGAACATTGTCACGACTGACTCTCGATCATACTTAGGACGTCTCTTATCTTGGGTCCTTCTCATTTTCACCAATCTCGACCTTCATTGGGTCGATCTATACTTTCTTATGGTTCAACACGTGCCCACCTGGCATTATTATAATTATGTCATATTTCCTTATCAAAATTTATATTCTTGAGAACTTTGAATATTACCTTTTTCCTTGTAAAACCTTTAAGGTTATCCTTAAATTCTTCATCCGGTACTCCCTAGGTACAGGGCGTATCAAGATACCATTTACTACTACTAGAACCATTGTTTAAGTACTTCTGAAAAAATTCTCTACTGATATTAAAAGGTTGTTGTTACCTTAGTCCTTCGTTCTACCCAACTCATAATGTCCCTATTAAGGGTGAAATGCCCACCTTTATGCATTCCTCTATGGTTCATCTTAAGTTATCGAGGTTCCATCCTTAATTCCACTTTTTTTCAAAAAGGTACTTACATCCTTCCATAGATAAATCAAGTCATGTATCCCTGATAAGGGTGTCTTATTCAATCATTCCCATCTCGATAGTATATGCCTAATTTCACAATAACATCTGTATTCAAAATGAGGTCAATCAATATGGCCTCCAAAAGATAACAACGGTTATCCGCTTTTCTTGCCTGATTTAGTAATGATAATAGGGATGTTCTAGAAGATATTGGTCGTGTTCAACGTGAACTTCTTCTTAATAAATCCTTATTTACTTTTGTTGTTTATCTCAATAGTCATCTCAATGTTGGGATATCTTTCATACCTGGCGTCTCCTTTTATGGGTATCAAGCCACCGGTCTTTCACTTCACATTTTTGAAGGTCACTTCCTTCATCAAATTTTCCTAATTTCTTACTTTTTTGTCTCCTCAGTCTATCCGTGTCTCCTTGTTTATCCTTCGGGCTATCTCAAGGTTTCCTCGAATCCTCCCAACTTAAAGGGGATAAAATATATGTATCTTTCATGCCTTCATCCATCAGCTTTAACTCATGGTGAATCACTCTCATCCTGACGATTACATACTTTTCTATTTCTATTGCTATGAGTCTTTAGGGTTTCCTCGTATCTAACTCCCTTATCATTCCTCCAACTCTATTGCCTTTATATTCCTTTCCACTTCAGTTTCTTTTTTTATCTACCTCTCTCTTGCAATCATTTCACGAACCCACTAATCATTGACTTCAAACATCACGTCGTTCTGGGATTCTAGTCCTTAGAACAAATCTTGACAACTTTTACAATCTTAGATTCATAATTTATCATACTCGTCCGCCTTTGTTTCGGCTCTAAAGCTTCTACACTATTTCCATAACCTTGGGAAGTACTTTCCCGAAACAATTGACTGAACTTTAATCAGTTTATTATAACCTCTGGCTCCGTGCCTTTCTTGGTCTTTCACCAGCGGGTGGCCTCTCTCTTAGGAGGGTAAGTGACAAAAACAGACTTTTGTGATTTGTCCATCATTTAGAATCTCAAATGATTCCTATATTTCCTTTAGCCAGGCTCTCGCCTCTACTGGGTTTGGTTGTTCCTTGGAACTCTGAGAGCTTAGCGACTTAAAGGTCCTGAAAGAATTTCCCACCGCACTGTCTCCTCAGGGTGGTGGTTGGGGATAATAGTCTAAGTTCTTTTTAGACAGGTCCATGAATTGCCGTATAGGAGTACCTATATCGGGTCTCCTTTCCTTACTCGACTTTCTGTTTCCTTAGTATGAAATGTTTCATCCTTCTCCCATACTTGGGGTTATCTTATACGTTAAAAATCCTTGTTTTCCACTTCATTATGTTATGGGCTCCTTCTTTCTTAATGGTAACCTCCCTGACTATCACCTTCGGGGTTTGCCCTAAATCTTATTCCTCGAGCTATGGATTTCATCTAAGATCCAGTCCTTACGCTCTTAAACGTTTGGAACCCAAATTCTGTAGGAATACCTCATTATTCCCTTATCATCTTTCTTGGTATAAATCTCTTCTCCAGTCATTGACTCTCTGCCTTGATTCATCACTTTTTCTTGGCACAATATGATCTTTTTCGATAATTCGGGCTGTATTGTAATCTCAAACAGCGTTTCAGTACCGGCTCCGGTTACCTTCACTTATATTTCCATTTTCTCAAAATCTCTTATCAACTCTCCCAAAGACATTTTCATCTTGAGTCTCTCCTTTATACTAAGGGCATTAGCCACCATTTTGGCTTTCCCTGGATGATAATGAATCTCATAATCGTAATCCTTGATTAGCTCTAACCACCTCCTCTTGCGCATGTTGAGCTCTTTCTGTGTGGAAATATACTTGAGCTCTTATGGTTTGTGTAAATCTCGCACTCCTCTCCATACAAGTAGTGCCTTCAATCTTTAGGGCAAAACTATTGCCGTGAGCCCAAGATCATGGGTGGGGATATCGAATTTTATATTCCCTTAGATGTCTTGACGTGTACGCGATTACCTTGCTTGTGTTGTATAAGAAGCACCCTAATTCCTTATGCGAAGCGTCACTACTAAATCACAAAATCTCCTTTTCCATCCGGCAACGCCAACATAGGAGCCGTCACCAACCTTTGCTTCAGTTCTTGAAAGCTGTTCTCGTATTTCTCTGTCCATTCAACCTTCTGAGTCTTACGAGTAAGCCACGTTAAAGGGGCTATTATCTTTACAAACTTGAACGAACCTCCGGTAGTGACCGGCCAATCCTACCTCTGGTAGTCGCCCTAACCATGGTTATCAATTCCTCAGTGGTCCTTTATTCATTCTTTTCAGGATCCCCCACGGGATCCTCCTCAGCAACAATCCCTTATAGGACAACATCCTCAACCGCTACATCCTCAATATGAACATCATTCGGTCCTCCGTTAGGACGCTCTATCGGATCCACAATCTGATCTCCAATAAGTAATAAAACATCATCGCGTTGTTGCTCCTCAACCTCAGGGATTCGGAGTCCCGCTACCATATACGATAATGAACTACGCTTCTATCACGATATTTATAAGGGTTCCCATAAGGGTTTTAACCGTCATTACTACATTAGGTAGTCTGACTATGAACTTGGCAAGAGTTCTTATTATCTTAGTGAACTTATTATTTTAACGTCACATCATCTCTGAGGTTTATAACGCTTAGCTCTGATACCATTTCTGTAACACCCCCAAATCCGGGGTCGGGGATCTGGGTTGTCACGAGTTCCATTTCCCTTAATAACACCCAATCTTAATAAACAATCAACTACTCCGTACTGTGACCCCACAATAAACACACACACCACAAGTTATAGTCTCAGAGTTGAATATCCAAAAATAACACGAGTCATTTTATTCCACAATTATATGCCATTACACCTTAAAAGGGTTTCTGAATAAATTTATATTTCTTTGCCATTATTACAATTCATAAAGATACATAAGTCTGGTACATCAAAAGTTGAAAGACTAGCCTATTGGTAGTTCCTACCTCAGCTACAGCGACATCAACGCCTATAGGAAACTGCGGAACATTTCCTATCCGCTCGCGAATTGGGAGCTTGGTCCTGTTCATCTTGTCTATCTGATGTTGTGTGATGAAAGAAGAAAGCAAGGGTGAGCAACAAGCCCACCGAAATAATATATATAATAATTAACAATATATGAGCATACTCATAGTACTCATGAAAGTCTGGTCAAGAAGAAATGAACCAAGTTTGATCTCTTAATGCGACCAAGTCGTAAAATATTTAGTATATATATATACTTTTCAGAATTTTTAAATCCCCTTCCATGTATAATATACACAGAGTTCCAGTTTATAATTGTATAAAAATATCGTTGCAAGGTGATCTCATATATCTAACCTTGTCTCAACGTTTTTGTGAAAATCTTTGTCATGCATAAGATAATCATTAACCAGATATAAGTTGACAAGATGAAGTTACAAGATACTCCAATATACTTATATCTTTTCTGAATACTACTTGAACTACCACCATTCAAGTTATAATTAGTTCATCCCATAGATGAAGCTACACGACAAAACTTGTATAGAATTAATCTTTGAAATATCATCAAAATGAAATGAAGTTACGAGATACTTCATTTGATGAAAACATCATTTTGAAAACTCGACCCTGCCAACACTTAACAATCGCCCAGCCGTAGCCTTTCTATCGAAGTGCTCTGAGTAGTATTGCAGAAATATCCAATTGGATGATGAACTCATTACGGGAGTTTGCCGCGCCAGGAAGACCACTTACGATGATCACTCGCAGTAGTGCAACCCCACCATTTTCTATATGTAGAGGAGAACCTGTCGGATTTACTTGTCAACCGAACACTGGACTCCTAAGGAATGGACCGTCTTAGCGGAACTTCCAGGCCATTTGGGCCAATATAATAAGGCTGGGCCGGCGCCACTCGACCACTTACGCCACTCCTAGTTCAGATGAAATCCATGACTCTTGTTAGTCCCTTAACAATATAGCAAGAATTACAGAAGGAGGGTTGAATGGAATTCTTGAACCTTTTTCTTGAAATAAAAATGTTCAACTCGATTATATATATTTGTTTTAATTAGCACAATGCGGAATGTAAACTTAATTGAATCAAACTATAAGTAATTAAAAACAAGAGTCTTTAAAAACTTTCTGGTGGATTTAAACAATTCCACCAGAGATATATATAATATACGAGAGGACTCTGTGTGCAGAAATGCTCACAGCTGCTTACAAATGGAACTACTGAGAATACAGGAAATGCTAAAGATTCTGCTTACAAAGATTTCTCTGTTTTTGTGTTTCTCAGCTATCTCAGTTATTTTTCTATTTGCTACTCTCTTGGTTTATATAATACCAAGATTACAAAGTCAAAAAGACTGATCAAATATAAAATCTAACAGTCTTAAGCTTTGTTGCTTTTCGTCCTCTATTACCCAGTTAATGGGCTTCCACAGTGTGTTTGTATACATCTCGACGGCTGTGTGTCAGCTTTCACTGTTCAACTGCTATTTGAATTCTTCATATGATCATCCGTTGACTTTCAGAATATCCGTTGATGATTTAATTGATCATCCGTCGACTGCTATATTAAACATCCGTTGATAGTCATTTGATCATCCGTCGATGGCTTTGTTAATCATCCGTCGGTAGCTATTTTGGCACTTGACTCTATATCACTTATGTAGAATTACAAGACATCAATTATGTACAATTAATCAACCTATTCTGCATATCTAGTTAAAGTCAACATGACTTATATGCTACTACAGATTCTATACAAAGGTGCATACATAACTGTGCTACAAACTTATTATTACATCAGCTACTCACTCGATGAATAATAAGTTAATCATCCGTCAGGACTATAATGAGTTATCCGTCGGGACTACAATTCTTATCCGTCGAGTGATGCATAATTTCACTAAGTAAAATCTACTTTAGTGTTTTGTTTATGAAATCATCAAGTACACAACATATGCACAACAATCTCCCCCAATTTATGTCTACTGGAATTGTAGCCATAAATTAAGAGATACTTGATGATAACAAAACATCCTGAACATATATCTTTAAAGATAAGTAGATAAACTGAAAGTGCTTCAATTAATTAAAATGTGCAAGGTAAAACACTTTTACACACATAAAATCCAAATAAAAGCATATAAATCATGGTAAAAACGTAGGGATCGATTACTAACCTTTAATATGCGATCCAAGAGCATCGATCGGAGATCCTTAGCAGCTGCTCCTCAAACGTGAAACACTCCACCGGTATCCACCAAGAAAACGACGTTAAGGAGGAGGAGCATGTGGAGAGAATTATGTTTTTATAAAAATTGGGGTTAGAATAAAAATAGGATTTATAATAGTATATTTATAGGCAAAATTTTCAGCTGAAATTTTCCCATAAATATTATTATTATTATCCCATTTATTATTCTCATTAATAATTAAAACACCTTTTAATTATTAATCCTTTTTCTAAACACTTTAGAAAATTCTCTCTCTTGATTTAATTTCCAAAAATTAAATTCTTAATTAATAATATTAAGAACTTTTCTTAATTAATTTATAATCAATTAAATCTCATTTAATCAATTATTAAATTTGCCAATTAATTATTTATTTCATAAATAAATAATTATTAGCCATTATTAATTAATTCCTCCACCATTAAATCATTCTCTTTTTATGGTGTGACCCTGCAGGTTCAATATTAAGCCGGTAGTAGAAATAAATAATAATAAAACTATTTTATCATTATTTATATAAATTCTCTAATTTATTAAATATGATTAATTAATTAATCATATTTATTCTACATCGTGAGAGATACTTCTCAGCATATCGCGACTATCCGGATAATACGAATTCACTGCTTAGAATACCAAGAACCTATTCAGTGAATAGTTACCGTACAATAAACTCCTTCTACCCTACAATGTCCCGATTAAATACAAGGCATGGATCTCGTGTCAAGCCTATCTAATTCAATCACTTGCTTACCATTTACTATGCTTAGTTCTATGCAAATTAGAAACTCCTTTCTAATTTCATTCACTCTGGCCAGAGATTCCTGAACTAGCATAAGTGGATCAGCCTTGAACATTCGCTTCCTTCACTGGAAGGGGTAGATCCTTTATTGATCATACACTATCTTCGTGTACAAATTCCTATACCCAGTAGAGCCCTAATAATTGTCCCTGGAGACTAAAAACTAAACCAAAGCATAGTTCAGTGTACACAAGATGACTATGATGACCTTAAGTCTAAGGATACTTGTATAACTATCACTATGTGAACAACTGCTGACACGTGAGTGAACTCCATCAGTTGTTCAGCTGGGCGAGTCATGTTCAATGAACTTATTCTATAATAAGCACCTACATACTAGCTATAGTGTCACCACACAAATGTCTATGAAAACAGACATCCTTCATAATGAATCAAGCATAGTATGTACCGATCTTTGCGGATTATTAATTACCGGTTAGTAATCCTATGACCAGGAACTATTTAAGTTTAGAGTTATCATCTTTTAGGTCTCACTATTATGATCTCATCATAATCCATAAAGAGCTTTACTCTAAACTATGGTATATCTTATTTAAACTACTTAAATAGATAAACACTGTAATAAAAACAAAACTAGTCTTTTATTAATATCAATGAAATCAAAACAGATTACATAAAAGTTATTCCTAAATCCTAATGCATGATTGGACTTAGGACATATTCCTTTCAATCTCCCACTTGTACTAAAGCCAATCACTCTGGTATCTAATACCCATCTTATCTTTATGACGATCAAAGTGACTTTCAGAAAGTAGCTTTGTGAGTGGATCTGCTATGTTGTTATGTGTGTCAACTCTAATTCAATACAACACAAGAAATGTTATCGCGCTCCCACTAACCCTTTTGTAGATACATGGTTCATCTACATTTTTGATAAAACCAAACTCTTTGATTGTCTCATCAAAACGGATGTTCCATCTACGAGAAGCTTGCTTTAAACCACATATGGTTCGCAGCAGCTTACACACTAGGTTTTCATTTCTCTTGGAAAGAAAACCATCTGGCTAATTTCCAGATCTCATAGTCGTAGTAAGCAGCAATCGTAAGCAAAATCCGAACTGATTATAACAGGGCTACAGGTAAAAGGCTTCATCAAAGTCAATCCATTGCCTTTGTTTGAATTCTTTTGCCACAAGCCTGGCCTTATAGGTCTCTACCTGGCCATCTGTTCTAATCATTCTTTTGTATCCCGTATACATAGATTTCATTCCGGATTTCGTGGCACTATGCCATTTCTCTGAGTCAACACTACTCATAGCCTCATTATAGGTCACAGGGTCGTCATCATCAATGATCGACAACTCATTGTCACTCTTAATGACAAGGCCATATTACCTCTCAGGTTGGCGAGACACTCTCCCTGACCTAAGAATGGGCTGTTCCACAGAAGGTTGTTCAGTCAGAACAGGTGTTTCCACTTAATCCGTAGTAGTTTGTGCTTCTTGAACTTCATCAAGTTCAATTTTGCTCCCACTGTTTCCTTCAAGGATAAACTCCTTTTCCAAGAAGGTAGCATGTCTGGAGACAAACACCCGATGATCGGTGTAAAAGTAATACCCTAAAGTCTCTTTAGGATATCCCACAAAACTACTATTTTACGGATCGATATTCCAGCTTATCTGGGTCAACTTACTTGACATAAGCTGGACATCCCTAAATCTTAACGTGTTTAAGACTCAGTTTCCTTTCTTTCCATATCTCATACGGAGTTTGAGGAACAAATTTGGAAGGCACCTTATTCAGTAAGTATGCTGAGGTTTCCAATGCATAACCCCATAGGAATACTGGAAGATTCTCATAGCTCATCATGGACTGAACTATGTCTAACAAAGTTCGATTTCTCCTTTCAGATACCAATCTGGAGGAGTCCACTGGGAGACTATACCATTTACTTTGAGATAATCTAGAAACACTCCTTTAAAGTATTCACCACCTCGATCTGATCGAAGAGTTATAATACTATGTTTGGTTGTTTCTCCACTTCATACTTATACTCCTTGAACTTTTCAAAGGCTTCAGACTTGTGTTTCATCAAACACATATCCGAATCTAGATCTATTATCCATGAAAGTAATGAAGTATGAAAATCCACCCATCGCTTGCTTAGATATTGGTCCACATACATCTGTGTGTATAATTCCTAGCAAATTTGCAGTCCTTTTTCCATGTCTACTAAATGGAGACTGCAGTGCCACAATAAAGTGAGATTTTCATCATCCCTTTTCTTTTATTAGTTTGTTCAATCCTGAAGTAAATTATGTCACATATATACAGACCATTATTTAAAGCACCACGTCCATAAAGAATATTATCTCTAAGAATAGAACATTCATTATTCTCAATAATAAATGAAAATTCAGCCAAGTCTAACATGGGAATAATATTCCTCACAATCGAGGGAACAAAATAACAATTATTTAAAACAATAGTCTTGCCCAGTAGGCATATGTAAATGAAATGATTCTACATCTACAGCAGCAACTCTTGCTCCATTTCCCACCAGTAGAATCACCTTCTCTTCTTCAAGAGTCCTACTTCTCCTTAGTCCCTGCAACAAATTGCAGATTTGAGAACCACAGGAGGTATCTAATACCCAAGTAGAAATTTGATTTAATGACATATTCACTTCTATCATGAACATACCTGAATCAGAAGCGGTAGTCTCACTACCCTTCTTCTTCTTCAATTCTGTAAGGTAAACCTTGCAGTTCCTCTTTCAGTGCCCCACCTTGTTACAGTGAAAGCAAACAACTTTGCTCTTGGGGTCTTCAGCTTTTGGTGGAACCGACGTTTTCTCACCTACTTTCTTCTTCTTGGAAGGGTTCCTCTTCCTTTTCTTAGGATTGGAACCTTCACCAATTAGAAGAATAGAACTCTTCTTAGGGGGAAAATTCGATTCCGCAGTCTTCAACATGTTGTGGAGTTCAGGCAGGCTGACATCCAACTTATTCATGTGAAAGTTCACAACAAACTGCGAGAACGAACTCGAAAACGATTGCAAGACCAAGTCTTGGCTCAGCTCCCCATCCATGGCAAACCAAGTTGTCCAAGACATTCAATCAAATTGATCATCTTAAGTACATGATCATTCACAGATGATTCCTCAGACATCCTAAACCGAACAGCTCCTTCGATATCTCATATCGAGCTGTCCTCCCTGCCACATCATACAACTTTTGTAGATGCATGAGGATGGTGTGAGCATCCATATGCTCATGTTGCTTCTGTAGCTCAATGTTCATGGAAGCTAGCATGATGCATTGAGCAACATTTGCATCATCTATCCACCTACGATACACAACATGTTCATCATTATGTGCATCACTAGTAGGTTCAGTAGGCTTAGGTGAGTCAATCACGTATTCCAACTTCTCAATCCTGAGAACAATTTTCAAGTTCGAAGCCAGTCAGCATAATTAGGACCAGTCAATTTGTGAGCATCCAGTATGCTCCTGAGTGATAGTGTAGAAGACATAATGTATATTGTAAATCTGTAAATGATAAACACATAACAAAACTTAGCAAATATCGATTTCATTTTATAACACTATATGAATCGGGTCTTTATTCATAAGTGGCTCCCACTAGTTTACCTAATTTATTCAACCCCCTACGTGAAAAATTAAGCATTCATAATGCTAGTGGGAATAGGGATCTACATTCCATTACACAACCCCGGCTGTGGCACGAACGCCATGTAATGTTCAATAGGCAGAAACTCTGTCAATTATATCTCTTTATTCCCTAATCAAACTTTAGCTCTTGAATAATGAGTCACGGCTGTGGCACGACAAACTCAAATTCTAAGTCAAGTATAACCCAACATTCTGTACAATTGAATCAGTCCCAAAGGCCCACGGCTGTGGCACGTAACGACCTTAGATTCTTATTCAATGTACACATCTCTATGTAATAGACACGTATTTCTTATTTCGAAATCAAAGCCCTCGGCTGTGGCACGAAATGACATGATTTAAAAATAACAACTACTTTCTATCATGTTGGAAGGCTATGACGACACAAGCCCGTTGTTCATTGGCCAATTACTACTTGAATATTTAATTTTAGAGGGATTATATTACGTACAATCATAATCATTTATAAAGAGATTCTTCCTTTTAAATTAATATTTCAAATCAATAATCAATAATCAGATGATTCCAGATCGGGTGGAGCATTGTCAAGAGGCGTCACTTAATAATAACCCTTCTTACAGATAGAAATCTGTTGTTGACAGAATCATCCTTCTCTTATATCGAAAATTCATCTATTCAATTACGGTTTCATAAACACAAGAATCTCATGATTGTATTCATAATATTATTATTAAGGTTATGAAAAATTTCACTATACTAGGTTGTTAAAACGCCTTATGTTCATTTAAGTTCACCTAAATCTATCATCGCATGATAAACTAAGCATGTATCACATATATAACATGAAACACATCAAGGTAGGCATGTTATATCATAGTATATTAGTCTAAGCAATATACATCTCTTATGTATCACATGAAGCACTTAAAAGCAATTCAA